>NC_087218.1:35283573-35329466 GCF_015104395.2 Macrobrachium nipponense | reverse complement strand
GGGCCTACTGCGGTCACCCATGGAGTGGTGACACGCTCAGGTGACGACGTCCCTCCTCACCTGGTGTACTCGCCTCACGTGGTAACAGTCTTGCCTACAGCCGCTGTGAAGTGCCGTTCGCCGTACCGAGAGGGGGCGTGCCGCCGCCGCCGCTCGTGTTTGCCGCGCTGCCGCGACCACACTTCCGCTGCCCTAGAGCTCGCCCCTGGACCTGCCGCCGGTACCAGGATGTTGCTGGCTGCTGCTCCACTTCCTGTGTTTCCGGTGCTGCCTGCCGTACCTGCCGATTCTGGGCTGACTGTCCATGCAGTTGCTGCTGCTGGCTGTCCCTGCCGTTGCTGCGCTGGCTGTCCTACCGATGCTGTGCTGGCTGTGCCTGCTGTTCCTGAGATGCCCATACCTGCTGACGTCGTCCCTGTTCGTGGTGGTACTACCCCAGACTTTGGTCTGTCTGTACAGGTGCGTCCGGGCCCTGTGGCTTCGGCTACAGCAGCCCCGGCTCCGCCCTGGATGGCAGATCTTACGTCTGTCCCTGAGGAAGCTGACGAAGAAGAGAGGAAGTTGTCGTCGTCGTCGTCTTCATCTTCTTCATCGTCTTCGGCTGCCGCCTCTTCCCCTTCGACTTCTAAGGCTTCACAGCCGAGGAAGAAGAAGGTTGCCTCCTCCCTCCTAAGAAGTCTCCCTCGGGAGCTTCTCGGGACCCGTCTCACCTCGGTGGGACGGGAGGGTTCCTTCCGCTGGTCCTCCTGCTCCTTCGGGAGCGGGGCCCGTCTCTTCTTCCTTGCGGAAGAAGACTACGGGGACCAGAGGGGTACCGGCTAACACCGGTACTTCCTCGCCTGGTGTCAGTGGTTCTGCCACTGCATCAGGGTCCGTCTCGGCCTCTCGTTCGCGGGAGGTACCGAGTGTACGGTCGCCTACCAGCGACCGTGCAGCCAGGAACCAGACCTCGGAGCTCGCTCAGCGTCAGGTTCACGGCACGGGGCGGAAGACTGGTGACAGCCGCGAACGCGACTCTCACCAGACCAGCTCTCGCTCTTGCGGCGACCAGCTGGCTACCCGGGGACGTGACGGTCCACGACCGGCCACGGGCTGAGGCTGGGAAGAGGTCCTCCCGTTCGCCGGTGCCAGCCACGGCTGGAACCAGCGACGTGACGTGCCGTGAGGACAAGCACCGGTCTCACTGTGACAGTGGAGCCTGCAGGTCGCCTGACCGTCGCTCTCACAGAGAGCGATCGGGTACGGCAACCAGCACCAGCTCTTCTGACACTCGAGATCGGGGCCGCTGTGCTCAGTCCAGCCGTTCTCCACAGCGAGACGGTTCGACCAGGCCTGCAGCTCGATCGCCACCGCGGGTTGACGATCGCCTGCAGCTCGATCGCCACCGCGGGTTGACGATCGCCTGCAACCCTCCAAGCCTGCTGGTTCTGCCAGCGAGCGAGGAGGGAGCGTCAGGTCTTGCCTCTCCCGTACCTTCAACCTCCTCGGGTTACACCGGGAGGAGCGAGGTATTGAGGAGTGATCGTGAGGGGTGCGCCCCTCATGATCCCACCACGACGCCCTACGTGCCAGGCACGGTTCTTGGACCGGCCAGGACGTATGCGCAAGTGGATGGAGAAGACCGAGAGGGCTGTCGCTGTTCCCCCTTCTTAGGAGGAAGGTTCTCGGAATATGCTCTTGTTCGAAGGGCTTAACGGTCCCACTCTGCAAGATGCTGTGACTTCCGAGATCCAGAGGAACTTTGCCGAGGTTATGGCGCTGATTCGTCAGCACAACGACCTCGGGGAAGGATCGCCGCTCCCACCAGCAGAGCCACGTCTCGGCTCGAGTCGTTTTGGGGCCCGAGAGGGAACCCAAATCGACGGTGGGTCTGCCGCGATCGGAGCTTGCCGACTGTGTTGAACCAGGTAGTCTCTCGTCTCCGGACAAGAAGGCTCTCTCAGTTTCTGGCCGGTCGAACAAGCTACTTCACCTCCTCTACTGCGACAGAGGCGTTTTCTACGTGTCTTCGGACACCGTATTTGAATACCCCTTCGGTCCTCCTGAGGTTTCGACCTCGACGAGGACTGAATGAGTCGGAGGACGGTATCGGCTCTCTCCTGTCAGGTGTCGATCAGCCCCACCCAGACGACGTTCACAGTGGCGGCAGACCCTTACCTACAGTATGAGTTCGTAACCCTCCTCGGGAAAACGTTTTCTCCTGACGATACGTTTTCCCAGGCTCTGAGAGGCCATCGCTGTAAGGCGATGGCTGCTCCTTTTCTTCTCCAACTGCTAGTTCCGCTGGGAGGCGAGCCAGTATCCATTCCTCCCCCATCCCCTCTCTCCTTACGGCTACGAGGGAAAGGGGAGGGATCCTACAGAGATGTCTCTGTAAGATCCCACGTTAGGGGCTGCGCTACCGGGGGACCTTCGGGTCCTACCTGACGTAAGCCCCGGTCGTTGAGGAGGGATCCTGCCCCTTTCTCGATTTCTACGGGAATCGAGAGGACCACCAGCCGATATCGTTTGACGAATTCGGTGGGGGGTTTCGCAGAGTGCTTAGAATTCTACGGAATTTCTAGCGCACTCCAAAGTGAGCGAGAATCCCCGATAATTGTTACACGATAATCGGGAACCTCGCTTATGCTCGAATTCCTGTAATTTCTAGCATTTGGAAGAAGACTGCTGCTGAAAGAAGAGTATCTCACAGTAGGCGATTAACCTGGAATAGAGAAGAACGGACGGAACTTCCAGTTTGGCTTGAACTATCGTCTTCGGTATTCTGTTCACCATTGAAGCTTTCCTTTGGGAAAGACTTCTCCTTCACTCTCTTGACTAGAGAACGAAGGCGGTCGATCTCCAATCCTTATTCTCATTCCTCGAGAGGAAAAGAATTTAGGATGGAGGTCGTGGTACAGAACCTACAAATATACTATGTATATTACCCTCGCGACATGATTCTTTTAACAGTTGAATTGTCCGGGGGGTAGGCGCATACCGTAGTTAACTCTACGGTTTGTGACCAGACGAATTGTATCTTAATTGAACTGCAACTCGGGGTTGCCTGCAACCTCCCAGCAGTTATCAGTTTCGATTTTAGATACTTGGTATTGTCATGACAACACAAATCAGCTTTTGTATTTACCGAAATCCGTTTCGGTTAAATATAATTGCTCGAGCGTATTCGTTATGCTCGATGGTTCTAGCCGAACGCATTCCTTCGTGGAATAATGGATTACCTGGCAACTCAGGATGACGAGTCACCGAGAGCTACTGCGTATTGAACTGCCTGATAGTGGCTCAGTATCAGCTAGGTCTCGGAGATGCACGGTCGGTGACGTCTCTCTCTCCCCTGGTTTGATTGACTACCGAACCGTATCTCTGCCCAACAATCATGGACTTAGGTCTTTGATTAACGGGGATTCTCGCAATAATGAAGGACCATCTACTGCTGTGACGCTCGATTTCATCGCCTTCGACATTGCGAGAATTTTCAACAGAGATATCTCTTGGACTCTTTCATCTTTCTGTTTACCGCACTGTAACAGAAGTCTGTACTAGTCACCCGCTGCATCGCACCGCGATAATGCGAATGATTTTTGCAGACATCTGAGTTTGTCTTCAAAATATCTCTTATTCGTAGGTGTGCAATTATTCATTGCTTGCCCCGAATTAACAGATATGTCAGAGCATCGCCTACTCTCCGACCTGACAGCTCTACTTCCAAATGTTCAGCCCATGAGAAGCAGTTCTTCCGGCAGTATTTCCCTGTCTTCATTACTGAAAAGCGCTCCGCTTTTATTGCAACTACGATCCTCACCGGACAGCAATGAATAGCGGTTAGCGTTCTCAGTCTTTGTAGCACAGGTTCAGAATCTTGAGAATCCTTCTCTCGGTTCAACTGTGAAGACGTAGGTTGCATTTTCTGTACACCTTCGTCCTTAACGACACAGTGTTGTTTCTCCTTAGCCGAGAATCAACTATACTATGAGATATCTTGCCATCAGGGACCTCGGTCTCTAGAAGGCAATTGACTTTCGCCTGTTGGGCACATGCCTTAAGAGAGTCATCACCTTGCCTTCTGGCATCGGTGACGAACAAATTATTTGTTTAGTCTCTTGGCATAACCCTTTTAAGGCGAAGGTCACGTGACTTGCTCGGGTGCTTGGACAACTTGCCTCCTACCGAACGCAGTCAGTCGGCAGCTGTCAGAGCGCCCAAGTCTGTTACGAACTTCGCTGTGGACTTAGTTCGGTTGTTCCATAACAGTCTTTTCTTCGTCCTAACGGCTTGTCACAGTACCCATACCATCGACACCCACCATTGAGTGTCGTGTCCTATCCACTACCGAGAAGAACAACTTCGCTGCAGACGGATAGACCAGTATGGGTACAGGACATCACCGAAGTCGAGAAGAGGGATAGGTCATACGACCATTCCCTTCTTTTCCTCTGAGGTAATTGCATGACTTTTCCTGCGAAGTCAAGCATCCAGGGGATGGGGATTCGTGACGCTCTATTTCGTACCGAATTCGTAGCGAAGACTCTGAACCCTTCGGTTCCTGACGATCGGTTAGAGTCCTTCACAATCCCCTCCCTAATGGACTTCACCGCCTTCGATGCGAAGGAGATGCTGCTTTGTCCTGTGAAAGCGCGACCGCGCTTTCTGAAGAAACTCGACATCCCAGGCTGAGTGTTGAAGACTCTTCGTCAGCACCAAGATGACCTAGAAGTACACTCCCTCGCGTTACACAAGAACTTCTCCGTGGCGCAGGTACTGAAGGCAGGGGTCTGGTACAACCAGACCACTGGCACCTCCTTCTACCTTTTGGATATTGCCCACAGGTCCTTGGATCGTTTTCCTTGGGACCCGTGGTGGCTGCTCAACACGTTGTGTAGCTAACCCAGACCCTAGCAGGCTGAACAGCATCGAGTCCTGGTGTGACTGTAAGAATAGATAAGTGAATGAGAGAGTGACTGGCTTCTCTTCCTATCTTTTTCTCCCCCTCTACCTGTGGGTAGAGGGATACGGTCATCACCTTGCTGGATAAGGACGAGATGCCGGTGAGCTACTCGACAGAGCCCCATCCTATCCCTTTCACTAGGGATGGGAGCGAATATCCACCACTTCCTCCTACAAGGGGGGGGAAGTGGATGCCAACAAGAGACAAACCATAACTTTTTGTTGCCTCTTGCAAATAGGAACTTGTTCTTGTTTGCTGGTACGAAGAGATACGCTTGCCTCTCTCTTAGTACTTGGTCCAGAGGTCTGACCATTGATCCTGCGGTGCACACCGATCAATCGGACAGAGGCTTGGATCCCTCCCTCGCTCTTACGACCAGGGAGGCATTCCAAGGTTGGGCGAACACCAGTCTGTTCACAAAAGACTCAGATTCCTCCCACCAAGAAGTGAGTCTTCCTATTGTAAAAGGACCGAAGGTTTGTATGCCGTGTCGGAACAAATGACAATTTGTCCAAAATTGCATTTTTCCTAACTATACAAACCTGAGGTCCTTTTACACATAGTCCCACCTCATGCCACCCCTCTCCTGCAGTTTTTTGCTTGGGCCAAAAAGCAAAAGTGATTTGTTTTACCTCCCAGAGTCGCGCTGCTGAACGCGCCGCCTGTCGGACAAGCAGTTAACTACCGAACCCCTTGTTCGAAAGCTTACGACCTATCCAGCTGCCGCTAGTACTTTCCTATTGTAAAAGGACCTCAGGTTTGTATAGTTAGGAAAAATGCAATTTTGGACAAATTGTCATATTAGCGTAGTTAGTAAAGAGAGAGAGGGAGGGTTGCGTAGTAAGTAAACGCGCCCGTCTTGCCTGAAGCACACGTCACACTGTCCCCAAGGCTACGATCTTTGAGCAAAGGGATCTTAATTTATGTTAAATAACATAGTTTTGGTTTATTAATACCCAAAAAGGAATATGAAATTCATAATAATCATGATTTATTAACATTGTCTTTGTAAAAAGAGAGTACAACTTCGAATTTCACCTCTTGACATTCTCTTGCATTTACGTTTGTTTATTTTTGTTTCGGCAAGAATTTCATCATGCCAAAACGGAAAATACTAGGAAAACATCTAGGTAACATACAGAGGAAGAAAATTCGCTGTAATAAGCCGAGTTAGTGAAGGAGAGAGAGAGAGAGAGTTGCGTATATGATTGGGCAGAGGTAAATAGGATGGTATTTAACTCTGATAAATTTGAATCAATAAATTATGGAGACAGAGAAGGAAAGCTATTTGCATATAGGGGACCTAATAATGAGACAATCACAAATAAGGAAGCAGTTAAAGACCTTGGTGTGATGATGAATAAGAACATGTTGTACATTCCAGGCAAGAGGAATGTAGTGGCAGACAAGCTCAGTCGCCAGAATCAGGTGATTGGGACCGAATGGCCTCTACACCCAGACGTGGCGGAAAGGGCTCTTCGACCTATGGGGGCGTCCAGTAGTGGATCTGTTCGCCACCCAGCACAACAGAAAACTTCAGGTTTTTTTCTCAGTTGTGCCGTACCCATGGGCAGCTGCAGAGGACGCGTTCCAACACCCGTGGGACAACCTTTCACCCATTCTGCCTGATTCGCAAGGTGATCAGCAAAGTGCTGAACACCAGCAATCTTCGGATAATTCTGGTGGCACCCGGACTTGCTGGCTCCTCTCTCGGAGGCACTGCGAGAGATTCCCCCATGGCACAACCTGCTGTGCCAACCGCACATAGAACGGTACCACCAGGCAGTTCATTCCCTGTGTCTTCACGGCTGGCGGTTATCCACCATCTCTTGGGAGCGAGAGGCTTTTCTCACCGAGCAGCAACAGAGATGGCTGGTTACCTCAGAAAGTCCTCTGCAGCAGTATACTAGGGAAAGTGGTTTGTCTTCTGTGGTTGGTGTTGTAGACGGGGTCTCTCTCTCCACTCAGAGCCACTCTTCAGCAGGTAGCGGATTTCCTCATCGTTCTTCACCGGGAGAAGTTCCTCTTTGTCTCTGCAGCCAAAGGCTACAGAGCTACCCTGGTCCTAGTCCTTAACCCTTAAACACCGACTGGACGTATTTTACGTCGACATTTTTTGTCTCTCAGGTGCCGACTAGACGTATTTTACGTCGACATACAAAAGTTTTTTTTAAAATTTGCGGAAAAATACTTTTAGGCCTACCAGCCGAAAACACTCTAATCACGCGCCTTGGGGGATGCTGGGAGTTCACGGATCAAGGTGTTGTTTTGTTTACAATCGTTACGCAGGCGCGCAAGCGCGAATTTCTTTCTTGCCGCACTAAGATACTCTTGCTGCACTAAAAAGTATCTGTGACACATCTTGGAAATTATTTCGTCACTTTGACATAATTTTTGCACCGTTTTAAATTAGCTGTTACATGGAGTATTATATATGAAAATGTACGCATTTTTATGTAGAATACAACAAAAAAATACTCATGATTGTAGCTTTTATCAGTTTTGAGATATTTTCATATAAATAACGATAAGTGCCAAAATTTCAACCTTCGGTCAACTTTGACTCTACCGAAATGGTCGAAAAACACAATTGTAAGCTAAAACTCTTATATTTTAGTAACATTCAATCATTTACCTTAATTTTGCAACTAATTGGAAGTCTCTAGCACAATATTTCGATTTATGGTGAATTTATGAAAAAACTTTTTCCTTACGTCCGCGCGGTAACTCTTCCGAAAAAAATCATACATGTGATTGTGGTAATGTTTGCACCATTTTAAATTAGCCATTACATAAAGTTTTATATATGAAAATGTGCGCAATTTCATGCACAATACAACTAAAAACAACCCATGGTTGTAGCTTTGATCAATTTTGAAACATTTTCATATAAAAAATGATAAGTGACAAATTTTCAACCTTCGGTCAACTTTGACTCTACCAAAATGGTCGAAAAACGCAATTGTAAGCTATAACTCTTATATTCTAGTAATATTCAAGCATTTACCTTCATTTTGCAACAAATTGGAAGTCTCTAGCACAATATTTTGATTTATGGTTTGGGAATTTATGAAAAAAATAAAATTTTCTTTTAAGGTCGTCCGCGCTGTAACTCTTCCGAAAAAATCATATGTGCGATTGTGGTAATGTTTGCACCATTTTAAATTAGCCGTTACATAAAGTTTTATATATGAAAATGTGCGCAATTTTATGTAGAATACAACGAAAAATAATTGAAGGTTTTAGCTTTTCTCATTTTTGAAATATTTGCATATAAATCACGATAAATAGAAAAAAAACCACGATCGGTCAACTTTGACTCTACCGAAATGGTCGAAAAACGCAATTGTAAGCTAAAACTCCTTTCCTTCCCTCCGCGCGTGGATTCTCCGCCACAAATCTCCGAAATGCGTACGTTCCATTCTCGGAATATTTGCTCTGTTTCATATTGGGCATTTCATAGAGTTTTATATAAGAAAATGTGTGCAATTTCATGTAGAATAAAACAAAAAATATTTGAAGGTTGTAGCTTTTCTTATTTCCAAAATAATTGCATATAAAAAAATATATATAAAAAAATTCGACATTCGGTCAACTTTAACTCATCAGATATGGTCGAAAACTGCATTTGTAAGCTAATACTCTTACAGTATAGTAATATTCAATCATTTGTCTTCATTTTGAAAGAAATTGGAAGTCTCTAGGACAATATTTAGATTTATGGTGAATTTTTGAAAAAAATATTTGTTTACGTCCGTGCGTTACGAATTCATGCATTATTTTGTGATAATATTTTCTCTGTGTTGCTTTTATTGTTTTACAATGTGTTATATACCAAAATGATCGCAATTTAGTATACATTACAAAAAAAAAGTAACTTGTTACCTTTAACCGTTTCGCGCACAGCGCGATTTGAATTCAATTATATATGAAATTTCGTTTTTGCGCTATCATATATCGCATTACTTATATATGATAATGATAATTTTTTTCATTTCTGATGGTTGCATACTAAACTTCAGCCAATGACAAAAAAAGTAGCCAAAATGAACTCTTAATCTTGAAAAACTAAGGGCGCTGTGATTTTTCTGAAAAAAATATTTTTTCCGCTTCCGCGCTCACTCTGAAACACCTCCGGCACACGGGAGACATTTTTTTTTTAACGCTTCGGCGTTTAAGGGTTAAACTGCAAAGAGTCAATATTTCCTCCTCCATGGAAATATCGCTCCTAATGAGGAGCTTCAAGAGGTCTTGCCCACCCAGGGAACTCAGGCCCCTTGGGTGGGGTGTGACTTGTCTTTAGGAGCTTGACTTGCAGACCCTACGAGCCGCTCCGGGAGTCGTCAGTCAGGGATCTGACCCTCAAGACCGTCTTTCTACTGGCCCTGGCATCGGTGAAGAAAGTAGGAGAACTCCACAGTCTTTCCTTCGATGTTAAACACTCGAGGGGATGGGGAGCAGTTACGCTTGATTTCGTCCCAGATTTCGTTGCAAAGACTCAGAACCCTTCATTCCCTGACTTCAGGTTCAAGTCCTTCACGATCCCCTGCCTGGAAGACTTCACCAATAATGATGCAGATGAGATGCTGCTTTGTCCTGTGAGGGTGCTACGGCGCTATCTGAAGAAAACTCGACACCTCAGGCCTGAGTGTCGACGCCTCTCTGTTAGCACCTGGGTGACCAAGAAAGAATTGTCCAAGAACACTGTTTCTTTCTGGCTTCGTGAGGTAATCCGGAAAGCTTATGACTCCGACAGGAGTGCCGACACCAGTACCTTTCGTCCGAGAGCCCACAAAGTCAGAGGCATTGGTCTAACCCTTGCATTCTGCAAGAACTTGTCCGTCCATGGCACAGGTACTGAAGGCAGGGGTTTGGGCCAACCAGACCATCTTCACCTCCCTCTACCTTTGGGATATTGCCCACAGGTCCTTGGACACTTTCCTTGGGACCCGTGGTGACTGCTCAACAAGTTGTGTAGCTTACCCAGCCCCTTTACAGGACAAGGTAGCATCTCATCCTTGTGAGACTGCATGAATGGAGAGTGAATGAAAGTGTGACTGGCTTCTCTTCCTCCTCTTTTTCTTCCCTCTCCCTGCAGGCAGAGGGTAGCGGTTGTCAACACGCCGGACAGGACGACGATGCAGGTAAGCTACGTAACCGAACTCCATTCTATCCCTTTCATTAGGGATAGAAACGTTTATCCGTCCCTTCCCTAGTAAAGGGCGAAGCGGACACCAGTAAGAGACAAACCCAATACTACTATATTTGGCTATTACATAAGACCTAGATCATGTTTGCTATTCATAAGAGGTACGCTTGCCTCCCTCTTATGAATTGGTCCAGAGGTCTGACCACTGATCTTGCAGTGCACGCTCCAATCAGTTGGATAGAGGCTAGGTTCACCCCCCTTTGCTCATACGACCAGGGAGGGAACCCAGGTTGGGCGAACACCAGTTTGTTCACAAGACTCAGATTCCACCCACCAATAAGTGAGTCTTCCTTATGTAAAGGACCGAGGGTTTGTATTATGTGTCGGAACAAATCACAATTTTTGAAAGAAAATTGTATTTTGTTCATGAAACTTACCTGTCAGATATATATATAGCTGTATTTCTGACGTCCGACAGCGCCGCTGGGAGGCGGATATCAGGAACCATTCCCATTTTCTGTTCATATTTTTTCTGTCGCCGGTGCTGGAAACAACTGTTTTACAGTACCTCCGTCTAGGATTTTTGATTTATCTCGCTTTAAAATTTATCTGGATTGACTTTGGTATTGACTTCTGGATTGTTGGATTGGCCCGCGTAATAGTGGATTGGTTTTTTTATTTTGGATTGGCTTTTCTGTGTACATGAGTCGGGATCAAGTACTGGAAGTTTCAGAGTGTGTGAGGAGTGAATGTAAGGTGAGGCTTCTTAAACCTTCAGTTGATCCTCACACAGTTTGTATGGAATGCAGGGGGCATGTTTGCTTGGTTGATGATCGGTGCAATGAATGCAAGGATTTGGCTGATGATAAATGGAAGATGTATGAGACCTATCGACGTAAATTGGAGCGCGATAGAGTCAGGAGGTCTTCCTCCAAGAGCAAGTTCTACGAAAGGTAAGGAATGTAACATTTCTCCTCCTCTAACACCAGTAGATTTTGCTCAACCTAATCCTGTTTTGTTGCCTTCGGGCCCCAGTGCTGTGTCTGGAGAATGGTAACACCCTTTCTCTGATTCTTGACTCTATTCGCGCTCTTGAATCGAAAGTTTTGGCCTTAGAAACTGGCCCTGGTGAAAGTTTGTGTTAGTGCCCCTATGTGTTGGTGGGGGGGCGTCAGATCGGCCCCATAATGCCTCTAGGCCTAGACCTCTATCGGACTCCCAGGACTCAGGGAGTGGGTATGTCGAAAGCCGCGAGAGGGTTACGGGGGCTCCCCACCGATCTGGCGTCCCTTCGGCAGGCCTTGTTGCTAAATCCCAGGCTGCCAAGGAGCGCGCACGAGCGCATGTCCTGAAGATTGCTTTTCGTCCTCCGAAGCGTCCTCCTCGCGCAAGGGGTGGAGCGCTCGGAGAGACTCGCGTCCGTTGAAAAGGACTTTTCGTTTTGAGGACGCTTCACGTCCTATGTCTCCGCTTTCGTCAGAGGATGGGTATGACGCCTTTCCTCCTCAGAAGAGAGGTAGGGCTCTACCGACGAGGACGTTGGTTTCCACGCACAGGCGTGTTCACCTGAGAGGCAGGTAGCTGTACCTGCTAGAAGGAAGGAGGCGTCCCCTCGCCCCTCGCCTTCTCGCAGGGTCAGTCCTGCCCCTTCTTCTGCTCCTTCGTCACCTACGAAGGATATCCTCGTGTCCCTTCAGGACCAGATTACGTCGCTTATGGCTCAGAGGACTCGCCCAGCAGCAGTCGAGCCTAAGCGTAGAAAGGACGTTAGGCTGCCCGTCAAGAGGACGAAGCAGTCTCATCTCTCTCGTCTCGTTCGTCTCTCTCTCCACCTCCGGATCGTCACCGTTCTCGTTCTCCGAGTAGATCTTTCGCTCTCGCGAGTAGAGGACGCTCGCCAGGACTCGGCGTTCGAAGCAGGAACGCTTGCGCTAAATCGGCAGGGCGCTGTTTGAGGCCGCTCGGCAATAACCTCGGGCGTTCGAAGCAGGACGCTTTGCGTTCTCGACAGGACGCCTTTGAGGATGCTCGGCAGGACGCTCGCCGTTCGAAGCAGGACGCTTTTGAGGACGCTCAGCAGGACGCTTGCTTGGCTAAGCAGGACGCTTTTGGCGCCTCTCGTCAGGAAGCTCGCGCTTCCTCTCGTAGGGACGTGTCTGCTAAGACAGTTCCCGTTGCTTCAAAGGACGCGCTTCTTTCGCAGGATGTCCGTCCTTCTAAGGATCGTCCGTAAGGCGTTCCGTACCTGTAGCGGGTACTTCAATCAACGGAAGTCTTTGTTCAGGCTTGAGACTGCTGGACGTACGCCCTCTCCTGATGGACGTTCTCCAGTTCCTCTTAGGGAGGAAGGGGAACTTAGTAGTCCAGGGAGTTCCGTCGAAGAAGAACCTCCGGTAGCTTCAGCTGTCCTCGGACTATAAGGTTCTTGTCAGGCTGTTACGTTCATCTCGGGAGAAGTTCCAGCCGGCAGCCCCTAGGTCTCCTCCCTCTCAACTTTCGTCTTCCAAGTCCGTTAAGACCCCTGAGTTCGTCGAAATGAAGACATCGCTGTCGACCAAGAGGGCTTTCAAGAAACTTCAAGATTTCATGTCTCGAAGGAAGGATCAGGGCAAGACCACTTTCGCCCTTCCTCCCTCTAGACTCGCCGGGAAAGGAGGTATTTGGTATGAAACCAAGGAGGACGTGGGAGTAAGGTTCCTTCGTCCGCTCTGGGTGACTTCTCCAGTTTAGTGGACGCTCAGAGGAGGTCTCTCTTATCGTCTGCTAAGGTGTCCTGGACTCCTGTGGAGACGGACCACCACTTGAAGGGACTGCTTCGCACCTTGAATGTCTTTAATTTCTTAGACTGGTGCCTGGAGTTTTTAGACCTTCAGTCTAGAAGTCCTGATTCTCTCAGTCTGGGGGAGCTGTCCAGCGTGTTGTCATGTATGGACAAGGCCATCAGGGATGGTTTCGGAGGAGCTAGTTTCTCATTTTGGAACTGCTTTCCTAAAGAAAAGAGCTCTCTTATGCAATTTTACCGCTAAGTCGGTTTCTCCCGCTCAGAAAGCGGAATTGCTCTTTGCGCCTCTTTCGGACCATCTCTTCCCCCAGCTATGGTAAAGGATCTTGCAACGAGTTTGCAAGAGAAGGCGACCCAGGACCTCTTGGTACAGTCTTCAAGACGTCCAGCAGTTCCTTCCACATCTGCATTCAGTAAACCCCCGAAGAAAGTCAAACCCTTTCGCGGGGCACCCCCCTCGAGAGCAGCTCCTCGAGGGAGAGGTTTTTCGAGAGGAAGAGCTTCATTTAAAACCAAACCCACCAAATGAAGATCTTGTCCTTCAGACGCCAGTCGGGGCCAGACTGAAGTTCTTTGCGGAGGCAGAGAGGGGCGGATCCTTGGACTCTCAAGATCGTAGAGCAAGGGTACAAGATCCCCTTTTTACATCCTCCTCCTTTAACATCAACTCCCAGAGACCTCTCTCCATCTTATCAGGGAGAGAAGAAAAAGTATTCTTTCGATCTGTTAGACCAGATGGTCGAAAAAAGAGCGGTGGAACAAGTCGCTTGGACCTGGAGTCACCGGCTTCTACAACAGGATTTTCCTGTGCCAAGAAGCAGTCGTATGGTTGGCGCCCAGTCCTGGATGTGAGCAGGCTCAATCTTTTTGTAGAAGATCAAGTTCAAAATGGAGACGCCTCAGTCGGTGCTGGGAGCCTTGAGACCTGGCGACTGGATGGTGTCTCTGGACCTGCAGGACGCGTACTTCCACGTCCCCGTCCACCCTCTTTCAAGGAAGTACCTGAGATTCGTCTTAGACAACAGGGTTTGGCAATTCAGAGCCCTTTGTTTCGGTCTCAGCACGGCCCGATGGTTTCCCACAATGATAATGAGGAATGTAGCGAAGTGGCTCCATTCGTCAGGGATCAGGATATCCCTCTACCTCGACGATTGGCTGATCAGAGCGTCGTCGAGGCAGAAATGTCTGAAGGACCTTCAATTAACGTTTAGCCCTAGCCAAGGTCTCTGCGTGGTCTTTTGGGTCAACTCCGAAAAGTCCCGTCATCCTGACCCCGACACCAGTGCCATCGTGTGTCTTGGGATTCAGGATTGGCTTCAGGTGGCTTTTCGGCGCTTTTCCATCCCAGGCAACGTCAGCGACTGGGGTTATGAAAAGAAAGTCGCAGCCTTCCTATAGGAGAGAAGCTTGTTCGGTGAGGGAGTGGGATGAGTCTGCTGGGCACCATTTCCTCGCTAGAAAAGTTTGTCTCGCTGGGAAGATGCACCTCAGGCCTCTTCAATTTTTCCTTGCGGAAGAATGGAAGTTGAAGGAGGACCTGAATGCGATCCTAGGATCTCAAGCAACGGTAAAAAAGGCCCCTTAAGATGGTGGGCTCGCTCCCTCAGAAGGTTACGAGAGGGAGCTTCTCCTTAAGTCTTCTGAAGCCCCCTCCCGACCTAGGTGTTGTCTCAGACGCTTCCATTTCCGGTTGGGGGAGCAACACTGGGGGGGAGGAAGTGTCAGGCTCCTGGAGAGGGGAACAGGTAGCCTGGCACATCAATGTAAAGGAACTGGCAGCGATATTCCTGTCGCTGCAGTTCTTCGAAGACAAACTGTCAAGCAAGGTTGTTCAAGTCAACTCAGACAGCACCACAGCCCTTGCATATCTAAAGAATCAGGGAGGAACTCACTCCAGATCCCTTTTTCTCCTTGCGAAAGAAGTTTCTGCTATGGGCAGACGCAAGGCGCATCAAGATCCTGACAAGATTCGTGGCAGGGGTTCAGAATGTCAGGGCGGACCTTCTCAGTCGACGAAATCAGATTCTACCAACAGAATGGACCTTGCACCAGGAAGTCTGTCAACAATTATGGACATTGTGGGGACGTCCTCTAGTAGACCTGTTCGCTACATCGAGGACGAAAAGGCTTCCTCTGTATTGCTCCCCGGTTCTGGATCCAGGGGCAATTGCAGTGGACGCGTTGCTCTGGAACTGGACAGACCTGGATCTTTACTTTTCCTTTCCCCCATTCAAGATCATGGGGGAGGTAATGAGGAAGTTCGCAGCTTCAGAAGGGACAAGGTTGACTCTGATTGCCCCAATGTGGCCAGCAAGAGAGTGGTTCACGAGGTCATGACATTCCTGTGGACTTTCCCACGAACTTGTTGCCCTGGAGGAGAGTCTACTCAGACAGCCTCACTTCAAAAGGTTTCGCCAAAACCAATCTCCGCTCTGGCTCTGACTTCGTTCAGACTATCGAAAAGTTGGCCAGAGCGAGAGGCTTTTCAAAGGCAGCTGCGAGAGCAATCGCTAATGCTCGAAGAGCCTCTTCAAGAGCTGTCTACCAGTCTAAGTGGTCCTCCTTCAGGGCATGGTGCAAAAAGGAAGGAATTTCCTCTTCCACGACCTCTGTGAATCAGATAGCAGATTTCTTACTCTATCTAAGAAATGTGCAGAAATTGGCAGTTCCTACAATCAAAGGTTATAGAAGTATGTTGTCTGCCGTTTTTCGCCACAGAGGACTGGACCTCTCCGACAATAAGGATCTACACGATCTCTTAAGGTCGTTCGAAACCACCAAGATTCCACAAGCAAGACCGCCCTCATGGAATCTCGATGTGGTTTTGAAGCATCTTATGCTAAGTCCCTTTGAGCCTCTCCATGAAGCTTCTCTAAGGGACTTGACGAGAAAAACGCTTTTCCTAGCTTCTCTGGCGACAGCGAAGAGAGTTAGTGAAATCCAAGCGTTCAGTAGCCTAGTGGGCTTCAAGGGGGACAACGCTGTCTGCTCGTTGAGCCCGTCTTTCTTGGCTAAGAACGAAAGAACCCGTCTAATCCTTTGGCCGAAGAGCTTTGAAATCAAAGGAATGTTGAGTCTCGTGGGTCAAGAACCAGAGAGAGCCCTGTGCCCTGTCAGGGCTCTCAAGTTCTATGTGAATAGGACTAAAGAGATAAGAGGTCCCTCAGGTAATCTTGGTGCTCGTTGAAGAGACCAGATTTGCCGTTGTCGAAGAATGCTGTTGCTTTCTTCTTGAGGACGTCATTAAAGAGGCTCATTCATCTTGCCAGAAGGCTGATTTGAGCCTCTTTAAAGTGAAAGCTCACGAAGTCGAGCCGTAGCTACTTCTCTTGCCTTCCAAAGGAATATGTCATCAAAGATATACTTGATAGCACTTTTTGGAGGAGCAATTCCGTATTCGCCTCACATTACCTGCGGGATGTGAGAACGATTTACGAGAACTGTAGTTCTTTGGGGCCTTACATTTCGGCAGACCACAGTTTTGGGGGCTGAAGGTAGCTCTCTCCCTATCCCTTAGCTTAGTAGGTTAGTTTTTATTGTGTTTTTGGTTGATGGTGAGATCTTCTGTGGAAATCTCCCATTCCTTAGTGTTAATGTCAGGGGTTTTTTTTGGTTAGTTGGTCAGGTGGTGGTCGGTTTGCTGTGTTACTGCCATATGTTTGGCTAGATGGTCTTGTCACATTGTGGTCACGTCCCCGTTGACAGAAGCATCCAGAGTGCACCAGCACTACAGGTCCAAACCTGCTGGCAACTCTGATAAAAGTATAAGCAGGCTTAAGTGACAGTAATCACAGAGTCTACTTTGCTATCAGGTAAGGAACCAAGAAGTAAATCTTTACTTAATTTAAGTTTCCTAAAAAATCCTATTCTGTCTCTACCCACCATCCGAAGGTGGGATTCAGCTATATATATATCTGACAGGTAAGTTTCATGAACAAAATGTTATTGTTATAATACAATTAAGTTTGTTCATACTTACCTGGCAGATATATATAATTAGAGTGCCCACCCTCCTCCCCTCAGGAGACAAGGGTCATGAATAAATATGAACAGAAAATGGGAATGGTTCCTGATATCCGCCTCCCAGCGGCGGGAATGGGTACTACCACCTGGCCGCCCCACTAACGTGTGCCGCGAGTTTTTGAATTCTGTCGGACGTCAGAAATACAGCTATATATATATCTGCCAGGTAAGTATGAACAAACTTAATTGTATTATAACAATAACATTTTTCCTAACTACAAACCTGCAGTCCTATACATATAGTCCCACCTCATGCCACCCTCACTCTGTTCCTGGGCCTAAAGCAAAGTGATATGTTTACCTCCAGTGGGGCGGGACTCCCGACCATTGGACAAGCAGTTACTGCCAAAGTCCTTGTTAGTAAATCATACGACCGGTCCAGCTGGCGCTAAATAGTAATGCCATATGTAAAGGACCTCAGGTTTTTATAGTTAGGAAAGATACAATTTACTTCCAAAAATTGTGATTTTAGTACAAAAATCAGCCTTCTAACTATCAAAGGTTGCAAATGTTATATAGAAATATATATGCGAATTTGAGGTAAAATATATTAATCAAGAAATCACATTTCTATTCACTTGATTACATTGTAAATTTCAGGACTTATACCTTATATGACTAAATAGTTTTAGTGCAAAAATCAGACTTCTAACTGTCAGAGTTTAAAATGTATTTGCAGACGTTACATAAAAATATGAATGCGAATTTCAGCTAAAATTTAGTAATCATAAAATCTCATTTCTATTCACTTGATTACATTGTAATTTTATTGCAGTGTCTTACCGAACAATTATACAGCTGTAGGTTTCCTACAGCTGTATAATTGTTTCGGTAAGTATGCAATAAAATTTCATTTTATAATGAAAATTCCCTATTTCAGAGCTTCTTTCCTATATAACAGATTAGTTTTAGTGCAAAAATCATCCTTCTACCTGGCATAGTTTTGTAGTTATTACAAAATAAGCATAAATTTCTTTCTTTTGCCGTTTACTCAAAAGTTACAATTTTCAAAAAGAAGTTCTTATAACTCCAAGAAGACTGAACCAAATTCAATAAAACTTTTACTATTTGTCTTGATTTTCAAAGAGCCAAACTGATTTTTGAATGAAACTTTTTTTGGCATATTATTTTATAAGTGACACCATAATATTTTTCAAATGCAAAACAAATTAACTTAGAACTCTAATTCTTAAAAAATTTTCTTTGAAAAATATCATTATTAGTTGAAAAATAAGTGTGATGAAATTTTGAGCAAATCCCTTTAATCATGAGGAAGGTTATAAGGATTTACTTTTATAAATGGGGCCTTATGGAGTCAGTGCTTCCTTTAAGTAATTCCAATTGCAAAGGGCCTTGGTTTGTGTAGTTAGGAAAAATAAAATTTACTTACAAAAATTGTGATTTTGTCATAATGTCATTTTAATATTTTATATTTTTCCGTTTACAGGTTTAATAAAATGTGAGACAAAGAATGGATAAAGTTAAAGAAATATATCTGGAAAAATTAACTTTAGAGGATATTGAGGGCCATCTTCCTGAGGGTTATCAACAGCAGCTAATGGATAAGGCATGTCAAGGTCATCAGCCTCCCTCAACTTTCATTTTGGTAAGCATGGAAAGTTTTTGTTCACTGTACAGATGGAAATTAGGGGCATTTTTCTTGTATGGTAAGATGTGTCATTCAGTAAATTATAATGAAGGTGCAGGAGTTGTAATGTCTTCATACAATTTACAGACTCCCAAATCTAATGATGCTCCTTCCTTTTAAAAGCGCACTTGTCAAGCCCTGCGCATTTTACTTCATGAAAGAATTTTTTGTTCATACACGAACAAACCTTCGGTCTTAACAATAGGATCATTTCTAGTGCCTAGCTGGATCCGGTTAAATCACAGATGAAAGCAAGTAATCTTGTGAGATCTGGCAATGCGTGTGTATATCGGGTGAAGAAGGTCCACACATCTTTGCCACCTCGTCAGTCTTTTCGGGCGAGAGTTGTGGTTGACCTCTCTCGGCCTTTACCTGGTTCATTGCCTGTTTCAATTGTGTTTAGTGTGTGTGTGTGTGTGCTGTTATTATGGCTTCTTCTGCTCCTTCTCAGCCTCGTCAACGTGTGTGCCCCGGAACTCCAGGTTTTCCTTGTTCTTGTTTTTTGGCTTCGGCTGTGACCGATCCCCACATCACTTGTAGTAGGTGTTGCTCTAATGTTTGCACAATAACAAATCCTTGCACGGAATGCTGTGCATGGCCTAATGAGCAGTGGATGTTGTTTTATAGCAAGAGGGAGCCTCATAGGGTTTCTACTCTTCCTTCGTGGGAGGGTTTTTCTTCTGTTCCCGATGCTTCGTCTCCTGCTGTGATCACACCCCATAGTAGTGTTGTGCCTTTGTCCCCTTCCTTGTCTTCCATCAATTTGTCATTGGAAGTATCGGGAGGCCCTCAGGCTGATTTTTGTAATGTCGCCCCTTATTCTTTGGGAGTTAATTTGATTCCTGGAAGGGAGGAGGCTTTTTCATCACTTTTATTGCAGAGTCGGAGGCATCCAAGATGGCGGCGCTTTGGAAGACGATGGGGCTACGGGGTTCTCTGTCCTTGGAGGGTTTGCTGACGCACTTCATGGATGCTCGCTACCCCCTCCTCATGCTGTCCAGGCCCCCCTCCTCCTGGCCTCATCTTCGTGGGTAACCGAGGTCAGCCATATTGTGTTGCTCTGCCAGTGACAGTTGCTGCTGCTTCGAGTCAGAGGGAAGATGTGGGGTCAGCCCCGCTAGTGGCATCACGTCTGCTTCCTGTTCGGATCGAGGGGAAGCCGTGACGTCATTGCCACTTATGGCATCACTTCCATTGATGATGTCACTTCCAGTCATCTCCACTGCACTGCCTCGCTCATCTGTGTCATCATCGTTTGCTGCCGTGACGTCTTCTTTGCCATCCAGTTTGCTGCATCTTCCTTCCATGACGTCGGAGCCTTCTCTTGCTGATCCATCTGAGGCTTTATGCCAGGCGGTTCTTAAGAGATTCGACTCTGTTTTGGAGGATAAGTTGGCTGCCATGTCAGCTGGGAGGACTGGAAGCAAGCGTGTTGCATCGCCCCTGCCTCCTGCGAAGAGATTGCGTAAGGAGCCAGCCATGTCTTTCTCTCCTTCCCCATCTCCACGTCTGCGTATGAAACGTTGGAAGGCTAAGGACTTTGGCCTTTCTTCGCCTGCGAGTGAGGAGCAACACACCCATGTTCCTGAAAGTGTTGGTGTTTCTCGGAGAGTGTTAGTGTATCTTCCCATGTGCGATCTGCAGTGGCTGCTTTGTCGTTTGCATAGTCATGAGCGTGTTGCAACCTCCCCCGTTTGTGCACGTTGCAGGTGCTCCCACTTCTTCTCCAGGGCCTATTCATTGCCATAAGGATCTCAAGGCGCCTGTCATGAGGTTGAAGGTTGTGAAGACAGAGTTGGTGCAGCAGGAGTATTTGCCTGCCCCTCTCCCTGGTACTTCCAGGAGTTCGACTCTGAGGGATTCTTGTTCATTCTCGAGTGTTCAAGATTCCACTCCAGCTCACGTTCTTACGTCTACCACGCCCGTACCCGTTCGCGGCCGTGTTAAAGTGTCATCGGTTGGGAGAGTGTGCAGTAATGTTCCTGGTGTTGTGGTTGGTTCATCGTGGGAGTCAGCACTTGGATCCAGCCCAGACAGGTTAGTTGGTGTTTCGGGCTGTTAGGCTGCTGGTTCTTCCGCTTATTTGAACTAGGGAAGTGTTTTAGATGAGCCTGCACACCCTTCTCGTCGTCAGTGTCCATTGCCGGAGCAGGAGGAAGGAGACACAAGAGTTTTTGTCTTCCTTTTCAGAATTTGTCAATCTCATTCGTGGTTTCAACAATTTGAAGAGTAGAACTCAGGCTCGGTTGTCTTACAATCCTTCCTGCTTGGAAGCCTTGCTGGGAGCTATGCAGGATGCCAAGTCTTTGTTTAAATTTCCCTTATCGGGGCACGTTCAGTCGGTCTTGCATAAAGTTAACGCCTCTATTTCAGATTGGGACGGTTTGCTTTGTTCTAGGGGCTCTGCCAAGCTGCTAGCCCTGCCTCTCATGAGGCCTAGGAAGTACTATGCTACGAACTCTGCCATTTTGATTTCGCCTCATCTTAACCTGGACGTCATTCGTCTGAAGCCAGGATTGACTTTGGAGCAGGTGAGGTCGTTGGCTCCATTGTTGTCTCCACAAGATGCCTCAGCGTTCAAATCTACAGCAGCCTTCATGTTGCAGATGGTTTTTTTGGCTGCACTTATGGTCTATGGTCATTGCCAAGATAGCTTCTGACAGGTCCCCAGAAGGGTTGGTGAGTGCGTCCTCTCTTGCCAGCTTGTTGCAGTCCAGAGGCAAGGCATTTTTGTATCTTGCTCACTTCAGTGTTAATTTATGGGCTAACCTTCTCCTGATTAGTGAGGAATGGAGATATGTTGGAGTCTCAATTTTTGTTCCCTCGGACCGAGCTCGAGGATGCGATAAACCGGCGCCGGGCTGACACCAAGGACGTTTGGTGCACCAGGCTGTGTCTAAGTCGGAGTCTCGTCCTCGGAGACGTCCGGCTCCTCCTCCTCCTGCCCAGCAGCAGTCACGAAGATCGTCATCTGGTAGGCCATCAAGGAGTTAAGTTTCAGCAGAGCCTCCCTGTTCGTCCCAGCCTAGGTCAGATGACCATTGTCCCTTTCACTCTCGAAAAAACTGCATCTCCAGCTTCCCTTCTACCAAACTGCAATAAAAAAATAATAAAAAAAACATTAATCAGTCCCTCACACACAAGAACAACATTAGCATAAATAAAATAACCAAATTCTAAAAATTAGTTTAAAAATTGCCTAACCTACTCAACATAATAACAACTAATAAAATAGTATAAAGAAAAAATTTCATACATTCAACTTACCTGTCAGATATATAAATAGCTATCGACTCCGTCGTCCCCGACAGAAATTCAAATTTCGCGGCACTCGCTACAGGTAGGTCAGGTGATCTACCGCCCTGCTCTGGGTAGCAGGACTAGGAACTATTCCCGTTTTCTAATCAGATTCTCTCTGTCGCCGGTAGTATCAACATTGTTGTTACTTCCTCCTGACTGGAATTCTTTTTTCACAACGCTTTTGATCATCTTTCGACTGATTTTTGGTGACGTACTTGGATCGTTGTTTGGCATTCGCTATTGTGGACTGGTTTTTGGACTTCGCTTTGGATTTTCGTGAATATGTCTGATTCTAGTATTAGCTTCAGAGTGTGTGTGAATGAAGGCTGTAAGGTGAGGATTCCGAAAGCTTCGGTAGATCCTCACACTACATGCAGTGGTTGTAGAAAGGTTGAATGCTCAAATGAGAATACGTTTGGTAACGAGTGTGAGAGATTGAGGCGCAAGGAATGGAAGAATCTGACTTCTTACTTGAAGAAGTGTTAGAGAAGGATAGAGAGAGGAAGGCGGCTTACAAAAGCCGGGAAAAGGTTTTCTGTTAGTAGTTCTGTAGCTTCTTCTTCTTCTCTTAATTATGCCCATTCTGTTTCAGCCCATTCACAAGTTATCCCTCTGATTCCGCCTCAGAAATAGCGGAACTCAGAGCTTCCCTTCAAAAAATGCAAGAGAAAATGGAAGCATTAGAAGGTACGAGAAGTGAATGTGGTTTTCTAGTGATGTTACCCCCTGTCCCCAGTGTAGTGGAGGGGGCGTCTGGTCGTCCCTGCGACGCTCCCAGGCTAGACCTCTTCCAAGCTCCCTGGTCCAGAGGAGAAGGAAAAGTCGAAAGCCTTACGGGGTCGTGGGGAATCCCCAACGATCAGGCGTCCCTTCGGCAGAATCGTATACATCTCAGTCTGCCAGGGACAGCTATAGAAAAAGCGTCCTTCGTGAGTGCTTTTCATCTTCTAGTTCGCCTCTCGAGAAGAGGATGGAAGGAATCGAAGCTTTCACGTCCGCTAAAAAGGAACTGGAAAGAACCTGAGCTTAATTCTAGCCCCGAGCGCTTCTCTGAAGAGGAGGCGCCTTCGGTAATCAAGAAAGCTAGAAAGGATTTAGATCCTTGGAAGGGAAAAGACTCTCGAGCGCCTTCCAGATCTCCTTCTCCTGATTCGAATGAGCCTTCGACCAGGAGAATTTTGATGAATGTTCAGGAGCAAATAGCGTCTTTGGTAGGAGTACTTTCTAAGGAGTCCTACTCGAAAAAAGGATGACAGGCTTCGATTAAGAGATCCAAATACCGATCTCCTGTCGGGCGCGACGAACCCTCCAGGGGAGTTGTCGCACAAGCGGCCATCTCTGGGGGGAGCGGTGCGTTAGGCAGGCGAGTATGTGGGAAAGGAAGTAACTCCTACCAAGCGTCAGGCGCCAACTAGGAGCCAGGCGCCAAGTAGGCGCAAAAAGCCTGACTTTACTGTAGATCGTTCTAGGCCCAGATCTTCATCCAAGCAACAAGAGCCAATTGGAGAAGAGAGAACTCCTGATAGGAGTATAGCGCCCGCTAAGCGCATATACTTGCTATTCGAAAGGCGCATTCCATGAGACGATACTCCTACCAAGCCTCAGGAGTATTCGGAACTAGATGCGCCTTCCGTAGGTCAGTAGTATTCGGGAAGAGATACTCCTGCCAACGCGCCTTGATTACTCTGGCCTCGATACTCCTCCCAGGCGCCAGGAGTATTCTGGACTTTTACTCCTACCAGGCGCCAGGAGTATTCGAAGCGCGATGCGCCTACCAAGCGCCAGGAGTATTCTGAGCTTAATACTCCTAACAGGCGCCAGGAGTATTTGGAGCGAGATGCCCGCCTTCCAGACGCAGGAGTTATTCGAAGAGTGTAACGACTTGTCAGGCGCCAGGAGTATTCCAAACAGGTTACTCCTACCAGGCCTCAGGAGTCTCAGCGATACTCCTGCTAAACGCCAGGCGCATTCTCCTCGTGAAGAGCTTGACATCTGACAGGAGTCTAACAGGCGTAGAGCAGTGATACGTGACTCTCCTAATGATAAACGTAAGGAGAGAGTTACTCCTAGCCCATCTCCTTATAGAAGTGCTTCTTCTTCGGAAAGGAAGAAATCTAGAGAGGAGACAGAGGGGGAGGGAAGGGAGCCTTCTCCTTCCGATCCTATTAATTTAGATGACGTCTCGGAGGACGAAGTTACTAACAGAGAAGGGCTCTCGAATTACAAAGTTCTTTCTGCTCTTCTCTTAGAAGAATATGGAGATGCATTAACTCCAGCCGCTCCTCCTTCTCCTCGCTCTCTATTTTGTTCATGAATCTTACCTGCCGATATATATATAGCTGTATTCTCGAAGTCCGACAGAATTTCAAAACTCCCGGCACACGCAGTGGTCGGCCAGTGGTAGTACCCATTCCCGCCACTGGGAGGCGGGCGTAAGGAACCATTCCCATTTTCTGTCAGATATTTTCTGTCGCCGGTGCAGACAACAAGTGTTTTCTGCACCTCCGTCATTGGATTTTGGAACTCTTTGGTCACTTGAGTATCCCGATTGATTTTTGGTTATTTGATTAGGATCGGTAGTTAGGCATACGCTAATTGTGGATTGTTTTTATTTTGGCTTGATTTTTCCTTAAACTTACGATGTCTGGATCTAGTTCGACTAGGCCAGAGTATGTTGTGTGAAGAATGCAAGGTTAGGCTACGAAAACTTCGGTAGACCCTCATACAGTGTGCGCGAATTGTAGGAAACATGTTTGTATGTTTGATGAGCGCTGCAACGAGTGTGAAAATATGTCTGATTCTGCGTGGAAGGCTTATGAATCATAGGTACGTAAACTAGAACGTGATAGTGTAAGGAGGTCTTCCTCCAGGCGTGTAACACGTTACCCGTCCAGTAGAATTTATCCCCTCCAAAGACCTGTGATGCTTCGGGCCCTACAATAGTGTCTTTGGAGGGTAATACCCTATCTGTGATTCTTAAATCTCTGCGTAGCCTGGAATCATGTTTGCATTGGAAGTTATAGTAGTGTAGTTGAAGAATAGTGATAATGCCATGAGTGTTCATTCTATCGCGTAAGCGTATAATTTCTCATTGGACAAAACACTACCTGCGTGATGGCTCTCCCTACCTCGGTGAGGCAGAATGTAGTAGGGAGGTAGCTGTCCAAGGTGCTAAAATACTCTACGTTTGTTCATAAAAAACTTACCAGTCGATATATGTAATATATATAATCTGCCGGGTGTAAAAGGTGAACAAGCGATGTTTGTATCATAGTGTATATTTTTTTGCCCTACGTCATATTACTATCAAACTGTTTGTATGGTTTCAAGTTATATACTCATACCATAGTTACTCCTACGGAGGACAAACCGAGAGTACGATTATTCTTATTACATTTAATCGGTTCTCCCTGCAACTATTTCAGGGGTTGCCGGTTTCCCTATTTTTAAACATTTAAGGTATTGTTATGACAATACCAAGTTAGCCTTTTATATTTAGCAAATTCAGTTTCGCTTTAATATACTAGTTTGATGGATTTTGGTTTCTGCTCTATATGATAGTAAACCTATTCATTCGTAGAATGGTGTAGGTGGCAACTCAGGCAGAGCAGTGCGAGAACGACGACGATTCGTTCAGAGTCTGCTGTCAACTAATGCGTAATGCCAGTGCTCAGTTCCATCTGATTGTTCTGCTATGCGCAGTAGGTTACGTCTCTCTCTCTCCTGCGGGATTGACGGACTAACCGTATTTCTACCCTACAATCATGGCCTTAGCCTCGGGTTGAAGGGAATTCTAGCATACATGGCTGAACATCTTCACTTTGCGAGAATTTTTTCATAAAAAAAAAAAAAAAAAAAAAAAAAAAAAAAAAAAAACAAAAAAAAAAAAAAAAAAAAAAAAAAAAAATTATATATATTTGTGTAGTAGTATGTGTATATATATATGTGTTATATGTATATATATATATATATATATATATATATGTATGGTTATATATGTATAAATGTATGTATATATATATATAGTATTAGACCTTTTTCGGTTCTGTTTACCGCATGGTAACAGAATTCGTCCGAGTCTACGGCGGCATAACACACATGATTTCCCTCGAAACAAGAATGATGTGCAAGAGATGCAGTCAATTAGTTCGCCGAGACGTCCTTGCTCGATTATGAAGGGGACTCCTTCCGCTGCCAAATACGACAGCGCCGAGCGCGACCGCTCGGCAGGACGCTTGGATGGACGCAAAACACGTAATGCTTCTTCAGACATTGCGCGAGAATCAGAGAATAGTAATGGATCTCAGGAAGGAGACTTTTAGGAAGAAAAACAAATGAACAATCTTCTACAGTGTCTTCAAATTACTCCTGTTTAAGTGAAACGCAGCCTTATTAGGGAAGGAAACATGCTCGGTGAGGAATGAATGAATTGCAGGGGACCATTTCCCTCGCTGGGAGAAGTTTGTTTTCCCTGAATAGACTGAAATTCACACCTCTCCCAGTTTTTCCTGCAGAAAAAACTGGAATAGCATAGATGATCTAGAAATGATTCTGACATCTCTCATAGTCAAGATTCGTCTATAGGTGATGTCATGGCTCTATCTCATAGAATTTTGAATCTTGAAAGATTACTTTAGTCTTCAGAGACGTCCTCCTCCCCGCGCAGGAGTTGGAACTCTCGGAGGGTCTCGCTCCCTCTGAGGAGAACGAAGACGATATAGGTCGCACAGGCGGCCGTCGTCTTTGGTTCCTCGGAGGGGGACGCGTTCTCGTCCGTTAGCTCCTTCTCTTTGCAGTCGTCTCCTGGGCAATTGGAAGACTTTCTGCAGTAAAAGAGAGCTGAGATGTATGATGTAGGGTCTCAGGGAGGGGGGACGCTTCATGTCTCTCTCTTTTCTACTGTGTTGCGATCTTCACCGGAGAGGACGTCTTCCGATGAGTATGCTTTTGAGCGCTTCGGTCGCTCCTAAGATATATCCTTGGCGGTCCATGTGAGGAAGGAGGAGGGCTTCCCCTCGCCATCGTCTTCTCAAAGGATCAGCCTTTTGCCTGAGAAGGAATGTTCTCCATCGAAAGGATGATTGTGTCTTTGCAACAACAACTTGTTTTGTTGATTGCAGTGAGAAAGGCAAAGCCACATCGTGAGAGGAAGGATGATAGGCTGCCAATCAAGAGTACAGGCAGTCCCTTCTCCTTCTCCTCGTTCCGCTCTTTCGCCAGTTGCCTTGCTCTCTAGTTTTCATGCAGCTCTCCAGAGGTTGTCTAGAGAGCACGGTTACCATCTTCCCGAACGTGTGTCAGTTGAGAAGAGAAGAGGTCTTGGTTCGATGGCTTTGAGCCTCTTTGAAGAATAGTTTCAGCCTGCGGGGCCCTCAGTCTCCTCCTTCGCAATTGTTATCTTCGAAGGACGACTGGCTCATTCATGCCTCCACTCAAACGCGGTGTCTGAAGGATTTTCAAACAACTTAATCGTTGGTGAAGTCCCTGGAACTACTGGTGAATTTCGAAAAGTCACATCTGATCCCAACCCAATCCATCGTGTATCTGGGGATTCAGATGGATTCAGTGGCCTTTTCGAGCTTTTTCCGTCCCAGGGACGTCAGCAGCAAGGCTTAGACAAAGTGTTAGCCTTCCTAAGGAAAGATTCGTGCTCGGTGAGGGAATGGATGAGTCTAACTGGGGACCATTTCCTCGCTGGAGAAGTTTGTTTCCTTGGGGAGACTGCACCTCAGACCGTTACATTTTTTTCTCAAGTACAATTGGAAAAAAAACCAAGAATCTACACATGATCTTGGAAATTTCAGGAGAGGTAAAACATCACTTGAAATGTTGGCTAGATCCAGTGTAGCTGTCGGAGGGCGTGTCTCTCAAGCTTCAGAGCCCCGACCTAGTGTTGTTCTCCGACGCGTCCACCACGGGTATGGGAAGCATCATTAGGGGGAAAGAAGTGGCAGGCACCTGGAGAGGGGAACAGGTGTCCTGGCACATAAACTAAAGGAAATGGCAGCCATCTTTTTAGCTCTCCAGTTTTTCCAAGAAAAAGTCTCTCGTCGAATAGTCCAAGTCAACTCAGACAACACCACAGCTCTGGCGTACTTGAAGAAGTAGGGAGGAACACAGTCTCAGTCCCTTTTTGCTCTGGCAAAGGAGATCTTGCTGTGGGCAAGGGCACTGGACGTCATGATCCTTACGAAGTTTGTAGCATGAGTAGAGAATGTCTGGGCAGATCTCCTAAGCAGACGAGGTCAACTTCTTGCCAACCGAGTAGACTCTGCTTTGGGGAGGTATGCCAAGAGCTGTGGGGGTTATGGGGACGTCCGCTCGTGGATATCTTTGCGACGTCCAGAACGAAGAGGCTTCCACTGTACTGCTCCCCAGTACTCGACCCAGCTGCAGTGACGATAGACACACTTCTCTGGGACTGGACGGGGATGGACCTTTGTACGCCTTTCCCCGTTCAAGATCTTAGGGGAAGTCATGAGAAGTTTGCGGTGTCGGAAGGGACGAGAATGACTTTGTTTCCCCGTTCTGGCCTGCGAGAGAGTGGTTCACAGAGGTCATGGCCTTTGCAGTAGACTTCCCGAGGACGCTTCCAGTAAGGACAGATCTACTCAGACAGCCCCACTTCGAGAGGTACCACAGAAGCCTCTCGCTCTGAGTCTGACTGCATTCAGACTATCCAAAAGTTGGCCAGAGCGAGAGGCTTCTATACGTCAATGGCGAAAGCTATCGCCAGTGCAAGAAGAGCGTTTTTCCAACGCAGTGTACAATCGAAGTGGATAGTCTTCAGGAGTTGGTGCAAGAAGAACGGCATTTTTCCTCCACCACGACCTGTGAGCCAGATTGCTGACTTCCTTTTCTGAGAAGGGATCTAAAACTTGCAGTCTCTACAATCAAGGGTTATAAGAGTGTGCTTTTAGTTGTCTTTAGGCACAGAGGCCTGGACTTGGCGGACAACAGAGACCTTCACGATCTCTTGAGATCTTTCGAAAACGATGAAGGTTCAACAACCCAAGTTGCCGTCTTGGAACTTGGATGTAGTTCTGAAGTTCCTCATGTCCAGTCCGTTTGAACCTATGCATGAAGTGCGAGCTTTTTATGAATTCTTCTTGGTTCCATAACAATATGTCATAAAGGACATATGAGCTGTCACTTACGGGAGATGCAATTCTGTGTTGACCTCCCGTTACACGAAGGATGTCAATTCAACCTACAAGAGATCCTTTTCTCTTGGTTGTTCGTGTCTGCGGATACGTTGCTGGATAGGGAGCCGACACTGATCCTTAACTAGTGAGTTTAATTTTTAGTTTAACTCTTTTTAAAATTAAGCGCTAACCCTCGTGTTAGGATCAGGTGATCGGGATCGGTGTTGTGCCTCTTAATTATGCTAATAGGCATAGGTATATGGTCATATGAGTGGATTAGCACCCATTGACAAATGCCAGTTAGGCTTTGCCGAGTAAGTGGATAAGACCCCATCGGCAAACCCACGAGAACTCTTACCCATATGGTCACATCCTCGCTGAGGCTCTTGAGACGAAGCAGACTCCTAAGCAATAGCTAGGAAGTCAACCCTCCGTCTGAAAAGATAGGAACCAAGGTTTTATAAGAGGTCCTTCTGATAACTTGTGGTGTTTGGTCAGGAAGCCAAGGTTACCCAGTGTCAAAGAATGCTTTGGCTTTTTTTCTTGAGGGGCACCATCAAGGAAGTGCATTCATCCTGTCAAGACAGTGATATGAAAGTGTTGAAGGTGAATGCGCATGGACTGAGGGCTATTTCTACGTCGGTAGCCTTCCAAAAGAACATGGCACTCAATGACATCTTGAATGCCACATTTTGGCGTAGTAATTCAGTGTTTGCCTCTCACTACCTTCGGGAGGTGAGGATTATATACGAGAACTGCTACTCTTTGGGCCCATATGTCGCAGCAGACAATATATTGGGGACAGAGAGTAGCACTCTTCCTATCTTTAGAAAATAATATGTTAGTTTGGACTTTTTAATTTTATTTCTTTTTATTTTTTATTTTTATTATGTTTATGTAGGTGTTTTTTAGTTTTTTTGTGGTCTTGGGTTAGGCGCCTTAGGCGGCCTTCCCTCCATTAGCCTTGGTTTTACGAAGTTTAACCAGATAGGCTAGGTCAGGTGGTAATGTTTTTTTTTGCTTCGCCCTCATAGTAGGGTAAAATGTTTTTGTCACAGTGTGGATCACGCCCCCATTGACAAATCATCTGGAGCGACACCAGCTACATAGGTCACGTCCTTGCTGGCACCTCCAGTGAAGCATTAACAGCATTCGGTGTCTAAACAACACCTATATGATCTGTCACATTGTGGTCACGCTCCCCGTGACAGTTCATTAGAGCGCACCAGCTACAACAGGTCACGTCCTTGCTGGCACCTCTAGGAATGCAGTACCGAAATTGGAGGTCTATAATATAGGATCTAGTTGCATTGTGGTCACGCCCCCGTGACAGATCCTCTAGAACTCAACAGCTTCACAGGTCACTACCTAGCTGGAGTCTCTAGTAAAGCAGATGCAGACTTGGGTGACGGTACTCACGAAGTCAGCTATGCTAACAGTTAAGGAACCAAAATATCAATCATATATATGAAATTGTTTCCCAAAATCGAATCTGTCTTCCCCCTTCCTCCAAAGGTGGGATTCAGCTATATAATATATCTGGCAGGTAAGATTTCATGAACAAAATGATATTGTTATGATACAATAAAGTTTGTTCATACTTACCTGGCAGCATATATATAATCAAAGTGCCCACCCACCTCCCCTCAGGAGACAGTGGCACTAGAAAAATCTGACAGAAAATGGGAATGGTTCCTTACGCCCGCCTCCCAGCGGCGGGAAGTGGGTACTACCACCTGGCCGACCACTGCGTGTGCCGGGAGTTTTGAAATTCTGTCGGACTTCGGAGATACAGCTATATATATATCTGCCAGGTAAGTATGAACAAACTTTATTGTATCATAACAATATCATTTTCAAGTACGAAGGCACACAAGTCTTCGTCTTTCCTGAAAATGAAGCCGGCCATATCCATGAAAAGGGCCTTACAATCTCTGGACTCCTGGATCAAGACTAAGAAGGATTAGGAAGGACGATCTTTTTGCATGCCTCCCGCTAAACTAAGGGGCAGGAGAGGCTTATGGTACGAAACGGGTGAGAAAACATGGGGTTGTCTCTGCCTGTTTCAGCTGAATCGGATTTCTCCAGTCTCGTAGACTCGTCGAGGAGACATGCCTTGAATTCAGCAAAAGCAACATGGGGTCTTTCGGAAATGGATCATCTCCTCAAGGGACTTTTTCACACCTTAGAAGTATTTAACTTCCTAGATTTGGTCCCTTGGGGTCATTGCTAAGAAGTCCCATGAAAAAAGAACAACTAAGCCCTGAAACCTTTGCATAGCATCCTTACATGCATAGATAAGGCGGTTCAAGATGGATCGGCGGAAGTGTGCTCCCTCTTCGGTGCGGGAATACTAAAGAAGAGAGCGGTTCATAGTGCCTTTCTCACTAAGGCCGTCTCTCCTTCGCAGAGATCTGGCTTATGTCAAGAAGCAAGGAGGAACTCACTCTTTCGCCCTATACGAACTGGCAAGGGATCTGCTGATTTGGGCAAATCAAAGGAATGTGGTCCTTCTAACGAGATTTGTTGGGCAAGGGGAGAGGAACGTGAGAGCGGACAGGACTTGAGCAGGAGGTTCCAGGTCCTTCCTACAGAATGGACCCTCCACTCGGAAGTCTGTCAGACCCTTTTGGTATCTTTGGGGGGAAAGGGACAAGATAGATCTATTCGCCACGTTTCTCTCCAAAAGGATAGACATATTTTGCGCCCTGGTAGAGGATCCCAGGGCTTATGCTATAGACGCCTTTTCTCCTGGACTGGTCAGGGCTAGACGTGTACGCTTTTCCCCCATTCAAGATTCTGGGGGAAGTAGTCAGAAACAAAAGTTTGTGGCCTCGAAGGGGAACCAGAATGACTCTGATAGCCCCATATTGGCCATCCCGAATTTGGTTCACGGAGGTGATGGAGTGGACAGTGGAACTTCCCCAGATCTCTTCCAAACAGGATAGATCTGCTCAAACAACCCACTTCGAGAGGTACCATCAAAATCTACCCGCTCTTGCTCTGACTGCCTTTCGACTATCGAAAGATTGGTCAGAGCGAGAGGTTTTCTCACAAGGTGGCAAGTGTAATTGCTAGAGCCCGCAGATCATCTACTAGGCGAGTGTACCAATCGAAGTGGGAAGTTTTTCAGAAACTGGTGCAGGTCGAAGAAGCTGTCCTCCTCCAATACCTCTGTAACCGAAATTGCGGATTCCTTCTTTTCCTGAGGGAAAAGTCACATCTCTCTGTACCAACAATTTAAAGGATACAGAAGTATGCTTTCGTCAGTCTTTAGAAACAGAGGCTTAGACTTGACGAATAATAAAGATTTGCACGATCTCATCCGCTCTTTTGAAACGTCCAAGTCAGTAGAGCCTAGGATTCCGAGCTGGAACTTAGATGTGGTTCTGAAATTTCTATCCTCGGAAAAGTTCGAACCACCTCATTACGGCTTCATTCCGTGATATCACTAGAAAGGTGTATATTTCTTCTATCTCTGGCTACGGCTAAAAGGGTCAGAGCGAGTTGCACGCCCTTGAGTCACGAGTTGGTTTCAAAGAAGATTCTGCGATTTGTTCATTCCAGACTCTTTTTCTTGCCAAAAAAAAACGAGAAAAACCTTCGAATCCCTGGCCTAGGAGTTTCGAGGTGAAAGGAGGCTTTACTAGCCTAGTAGGCAGAGAAATAGAAAGATCACTTTGTCCAGTTAGAGCACTGAAATTCTATCTGGACAGAAAGAAGCGGTTGGGAGGCTCACAACATGGTCTTTGGTGCTCGGTGAAAAGACCCCAGAGACCTATGTCTAAAAATGCTTTGGCCTTCTTTGTTAGAAGTGTAATTACCGAGGCTCATAAGAACTGCCCAGATGACTCTTTTAATCTATTAAGAGTAAGAGCTCATGAGGTAAGGGCAGTCGCGACATCAATTGCGTTCCAGAGAATATGTCACTTAAAAATATTTTGGACGCAACCTATTGGAGATGAACAATCAGTATTTGCATCTCATTATTTAAAAAGATGTGCGAGTACGTAGTGAGAAATGTTTTTTCTTTAGGTCCGTTTGTGTCAGCACAGACGGTTCTGGTAAAGGAGAGAGCACCCGATCCTTAAATATGTGTACGTACCCTCTTGTCGGATGTGTTCTCGTGTTTCCTGTGCATGGGAGTGTCAGATGTCGCACTGGCGGCCTTCACTTCGCTTCATTAGGAAATCGAGTAGACAGCTGACTATTAGAGGGGGTACAAAATTTTTATTTTGTATGTATGAGTTTCGAGTTTGTGGTTGTTTGCTAAGAGTTTTGGGATGACTCTTGGCAATCTTAGAACTAACACGGTTAGGATCGGGTGATCGGGATCGGTTTGTGTGCTCCTTAAAGAAGGCGTGTTGTCATATAAGCGGATTAGCAACCCCCTTGACAAACGCCAGTTAGGCTCTGCCGAGTAAGTGGATAAGACCCCATCGACAGACCAGCAAGAACTCTTGGCCACAGATCACTATCTCGCTAGGGCTCTTGAGATGAACAGACTCCTGGGCAGTAGCCACGAAGTCTTCCATCTAATAATGGTAGGAACTAAGGTTATTTATACCTAAAACATATGTTGTTTTACCTGGTCTAGTCAGTTTAGTTAGCTGTCTCTTGCCCTCCACCAAAGGGTGTCAATCAGCTATGTATATATCTGACAGGTAAGTTGAATGTATGAAAATGATATTGTTATGATACAATAAGTTTCATACATACTTACCTGCAGATATATACAATTGAAGACCCACCCAGCCTCCCCGCAGGAGACAGGTGGTGGAGAGAGAAATCTGATTAGAAAACGGGAAATAGTTCCTAGTCCTGGTACCCAGGAGCAGGGCGGTAGATCAACCTGACCCTACCTGTAGCGGGAGGTGCCGCGAAATTTGAATTTTCTGTCGGGGGGGACGACGGAGTCGATAGCTATGTATATATCTGCCAGGTAAGTATGTATGAAACTTTATTGTATCATAAAACTATTCATATTAAACATTCATTCACGGGTAAACATTTGCCTTTCCTACACGATATTACAAAAAAAAAAAAAAAAAAAAACCCTCGGTCCTTTTACATAAGGAATTACTTTTGGCGGTAGCTGGGGTAATAACGGCCGTTAAATTCTTTTCTTGAACAAGGTTGTTGGGAGGTAGTAAAAACTACCGTGTTGCAGCGGGGGGGGGTTGGGCTAGCCTGTCCGGATGTAAACACTCCACTTTGCTTTTTTGGCCATTTTCTTTCCGATGAAGACTTGTGTTTTTGAGGCTCTGGGCTGATCTGGCGTTGATCTTTTTTTTCCCCGGTGGGATCTTTCTGGGTTATTTTTTGTTTTTTAAAAATAAAGTATGTATATACGGTGTTTTGATATTAAAATTAAATTCAATTTTTGAATATACAAACCACTTTTTTTGTGATAGCCTTTTTTTTTAGCTGCCTCTCTACTTGTGTTTTAAGAGTCGGCGGCAAAGGTATACCAAAACCCAATTATTATTTACACTCTTTCGCCTATTTAACGTGCGACACGAGAATATTGATTTAACAGTGAGTGATTATTGATCCTGTAAACGGGGGAGACATGTTTTTCATCCGAAAATTACGCTTACGGGGGGGGGCTTGGGGGAATTTACTGAGGAGAACTTCAAAGGTTTGGTCCTTGTTTTTTGTTTTTTTATGGTAATTTCTTTTCCTTTTCCTTCATCCTTTCACTTACTATCGGATGAAGAAAGGGTAGCAAGAAGGGGGCGTGTTGGTGTTGATGTTTGGGGGGGGATCTCCTCACTTCAGAGGGCAGTTGGCTTTGGTTTGGATGCGAGAGGGAAGTATCCTTATTACTTTTTTAATCTTTTTTTTCCCTTATTTTTACAGATTCTAGCAGTGGTGATTGTGTTGACAACAGCATTGGATGGAATAGCTCTTTGTATTGGTTATCCTATACCTTGGAATTTTTTTGTACCCTGTGACTCGTAGCATGTTGTGATACCAATCCTTGAGGGTGTGTACTGATCTCCTGCTGGTAACATATTCATTTCCCAACCTACTATCCTTGGGGAGTTACGTCACTGGACGAAGCTTTTGTGCTGCATTGTGATGTTTATCTAGTCCTGATGGGTAGAAGTCTGGCAGATTGGGGGGGAGGAATCGAAGAGGAAGAGAGCTCGTCAAGTTTGTCCTCATCCTCCTCTTCAAGATCATAATTTTTTTATATAGTGTCTTACCGAACAATTATAGAGCCGTGATTTCCACGAGCGGCAGGATTTACTAAATTTCAAATTTAGCGCGTCGGCGTCGCCAAAAACCCACTGGGTGGTGTGATGGGGGGGGACGTCATCTCCCTCCACTCGCGGGGAGAAACCAGGGTACAAACTTGCCAGGTTGTATCCCCATTTCTTTTCCTGCCGGCGTACCGGTGTGAACATCGTGTGGGGTTTTCGTGGCGGTTGGAGACTTTTGCTTCGCTTTTTTTTTTTTTCTTGTGATTTATTTCGGGGGGTTGGATCTTTGGTGGGGAAGTACTCTTTTTTGGGCGTTGTTATTATTTTTGCTTTTTATTTTAGGGCGTTTTTGCCATGTCGGATTCTAGTCCGTCGGGGGGGAGTGGAGTTGGTTTTGCATCTCAGGATGTTTAAAACTAGATTATCCAAGTTAGGGAGTATGATTCTCACAACTAAATTGTTTTAAGTGTAGGGGACAGGTTTTGTTCAGCAGATCGAACATGTAACGGAGTGTAGTGGATTGGACTGGTTTTTCTCAATAAGGAAGTTTTTTAGTTCATACTCGGTAAGAAATTAGCTAAAGACAGAATTAGAAAAGCAGCGCTTAGGGAAAGTAGGGAACATTAGGCTCTGCTTCGCTTGCGATGCATCTTTGTTCCTTCTGTTTTTCTCCTGCAAAAATTGTTATGTTCTCCTTTGAACTACACCTCCTATTCCTCCTACTAATCCCACTTCTCCGGTTCCCCGTGTAGGTTTCTTCCGGACACCATTTGCCCAGTCTGAATCGAGGTTTTTAGATCAGAAATTTTCGGTACTAGCGAATACGGGTTTTGGCAACTTGGTAATTCAGTTAAAGACGTTTTTGGGGAGGGGAAAGTGGCCCGGCTTCAGGTTTAAGAGTGTGTATGAAGGGTGCGTCTGTCTGTTTTCCTGAAACCCACGTCCTCCTAGACAAAAAAAGGTCACTGTCCTAAGCTCCCCCGCACCAGGTGGGGAGAAGACATACCGGAAGGTCCAAGGGGTGGGAGTTCGATCGGGGGATTTGCCCACAGACAGGCGCCTCTCTTGTTGGAAAGGCCTGTTGCGCCTCAACAGGGCTCGGTTTTAAAAGGGCGTTGGAAAGGTGTTGGCGGTCAGACGCCTTTCGAATGATTTTTCAAAGCGATTTTTTCGTCTCCGGTCGCGCGCCGCTCTTGGCGAAGATTCGCCCGGTTTTTTTTCGCGTCCCTTAAAGGGGGAGGCGTTCAGGCGCCGATTCTTCGCCCCCTCCTCCAGTCAAGCTGGTATAAGGAGCCATGAGAGTAGGGTTGCACCGCGGCCGTTAGCGGCCCTCGTTCGTCGCCAATCTGTTTGGGCCCTTTTTTTCGGATCCATCTACTAGTAGGAGTTGTGGTTTTTAGCGCGTAAGCTTAGCAGTTCTAAGGTTTTTCTTTTTTAGGCGCTTTTTTTCGTCTGATGCGCCTGTTTCGCCCTCGAATTTCGGCGGACCTTTCCGAGCGAGCGCAAGTAGTTTTTTCCCCCGCCTCCTGCTGAAAAAAAACATTTAGGGGCTCTTCCAAACCCTACGTTAACTGTTTTTTTGATTCGTGTCTCTGGCGTGGGGGGGGGGGCCTGTTTGGCAAGCAGTTATGAGATGTTAACAAACTGGATGAATGAAAGGGGGGGTCCAAAGGGTGGTTTCGAAACCTTCAAGATCAGGTTGTAGTTCCGTCTACTTCTTCGGCGGGGGTTATCGAGAATGAAGAAGAAAAGTAGAGGAGGAGGATTCACATCACCTCTCGTTTTGGTTATTCTCGTCTCCTTAGATTTCTTCTGGTATCTTATCAGATTTTTTTATTTTGAGAAAGCGGGGCTCCGCGCTCCCAACTTCGACTTTTTTTTGATGAGGAGGAAAAAAACTTCGACCCTCTCCTCCCAAAACTTGTTCTATCTAAAGCGGTTAGACATTCGTTTGAAAAGAGACTGAGAAAATGGATGTCTATGAAAAAGAGACCTTAGGGAATGGCTCTTTTTTTGCTTACCCTCCCTCTAAGTTGCCTTTCGTAAGAGGTTAGGTTTTTATTGTAAAATGTGGGAATGGGGAAAAGCTCCTTCTCTGGGAGTTTCTGCCTCCTCCCCAGGGGGAGACCTTCTCCATTGTTTAAAAATCGACTCCTCTAGAAGATCTGCTTTTCGCCGCAGCGAAAGGTTTTTCTTTACAGCGCCTCGTAAGTTGGACCCCACGTTGTAAAGAATCAATTTAAACTTTTGGTGGGGGGGGAAGTCTTTCTTTAAGGCTTTCCTTGATTGGACTATTGGCGGGCTTTAGCGGCCAAGATCGAAGACTGTCCTTCTCTTTCTTCAGGAGTTAGCGGAGGATTGGATTGGTGTTCTGTCCTGTGCGGACAAATCCATTTAGGGATGGATGTGAGAAGTTTTAGCTTTCGCTCATCGCCTTTGGTACCCTAAGAAAAGGCAACTTTGGTTGCTCCTTTTTTGCTTTCTAAACAAGGGTTTACTTCCCAAACAAAGAAAGTCTGCTCTCTTGTTCGCTCCTTTTTTGTTTGAAAAAGATACCTCTTTCCAGACGATGTAGTGTGTCAATTTTCGTCTGCGGGGCTAGATAAGAAATTCTACTTCGGATTTACTGGGCACAGTTCTTTACTAAGAGACCTAAAGCTCCTGTGGAGACTGTTTCCTTCGGTTTCTCTCTGGCCCAAGTGCCTTTTTTCGAGGAGAAACCCCCCAGCGCGCTTCTTTTCGGCCGCAAGTCGATTTTGCGACCTCAGTCTAAGGCCTCGGCCAAGGTTAACAAACCTTCCAAAATGGAAAGCTCGGTTTTTTCTTCCTGAACCAGTGGGAGCCAGGCTGGCTCTGTTTTTGGGAGGATGGGAAAACAGAGGAGCAGAAGCCTGGGGTAGTCAAGTACTCAAGTTCGGCTATCGTATTCCTCTCGTTTTTACCTCCCTCGCTCTCACCTGTGCCAATTTCCATTCCCCAGGGCATACTCTCCGGGCCTCAGACAAAATTTCTGGCGCTAGAAAACAGAAAGAAGTGGGAAGCGCTTGTTCTCCAAAGAAGCGATAGAACAGATAGAAGGGGGATTTTTCCTCCAGGCTTTTACAATCGCCTTTTTTTGTAGTTCCCAAGTCATCAGGGGGCTGGAGGCCGGTTTTGGATGTGGAGCGCCCTGAACTTGCATGTCCCAGAAAAACAAAATTTTTCATATGGAGACCACTCGGGTCGGTTCTGGAGTCCATCAGACAGGGGAAATTGGGATGGTCTCTCTGGGGACATGCAAGACGCTTATTTTTTCACATTCCGATACATCGGCGAATCTCAAAAAAAGGAAGTACTGAGGTTCATGTTCGAAGGCAAAGGTGTTTCAGTTTCGGGCGCTTTGCTTTCGACTAGCGACCGCTCCCCTTTTTCAAGGTTTTTCAATAGGGGGGGTTCTATCCCGATAGGAAGCTGGCTGGCACATATTAGGGAGTAAGAATTCTCCCTCTAATCTGGACGATTGGCTTCTCCGGGTCGGAATCAGAGAGTCGGTGCATGAAGGGGGACCTTGGAACAACTCCTGATCTTGCCAGAAAAGTTAGGAATTCTGGGTCAACAAACAGAAGTCCCAGTTGGTTTTCCATCTCAGAGCATCCTTTTTATTTGGGGAGATTCTGATGCAATCAAGTTTTCGGGGGGGCTTTTCTGTCCCTCCCCGAAGGGGAGGGGGTTTCAAGGCTGTCTGGACCGGGAGACAGTCAGGAAGTTCTTGGACAAAAAAAAAGGGTAAGTTTCTGCCAATCAGTGGATGAGGCTCCTGGGGGCAAATTGACGTCAGTGGAGAAATTTGTGACGTTGGGAAAAGACTGCACATGACCTCTTGCGTTTTTTCCTGAGAGCTCTTGGTGCAGGAAGACACAACCAGACTCGATTACCTTTCTGTTCACAGATCAAATAAAAGGGAGGACCTAAGGTGGTGGGCTCTCTCGAAGCAAGGTTGGGGGAAGAAGGGTAGATTTTTACGACCATCCTCCCGAAACCTTTACAGTTCTTTTTTCCGACGCATCGGACACAGGTTTGGGGAGCCCTACTGGGAAATCAACGGACTTCAGGGAGCTTGGTCGGAGAACGGAGAGAAGTTCCACATAAATGGGTTAAAGGAACTGTTAGCAATTTTTCTTTGGGGGCTCAGCACAGTTTTTCGGAGCTTAGTAGAAGGTCGAGTAGTGGCAGTGCATTCCGGGACAACTCCACGGGGCTCTCTCGTACGTGCGGAAAGGAAAACAGGGGGGACTCAAGTCTTTCTCTCTGTTACGAAGTAGCCAAGGATCTCCTCCTGTGGGGGGGTTTTCAAACGAAGCGAAGGTTCAGCTAAGTCCCGAGAATTTGTTTTTCCGGAAAGATTGTAACGTCCTGGCGGACGAGTTAAGTCGTCAAACAGCAAAATGTGTTTTTACTCTGGAGTGGACTTTTTGGACAACAAGATTTGCTTCAGAAACTTTGGCGCCTTTGGGACGGGGGGGGGGGACCGTTTCAATCGACCTGTTCGCGACATCAAGGACAACCTCCTTCCGTTTTCTTCTTTTGTTCTCCAGTCCCAGATCCTCTAGGCTTGGTCGGTGGACGCAATGCTGTTGGATTGGGTCGGGGGGTTTCTGGGGAAGCTTATGGCATTCCCTCGTTCCGGTCTAATAAGAGAGGTGCTGAAAAACAAGTTTTCATTGTCGCACAGCAATGGTAACCAACTGACGTTTAATCGCTCCCTTTTTGGGCCCAGGAAAGAGTGGTTCCCGGGGACCTTCTCCAGTGTTAGTAGACTTCCCCCAGACTTCTTTCCTCCAGAGAAGTGTTGGGCTTCTCAAACAAACCTCACTTTCAAGAGGGTTCCACCAAAACTTGTCCGCTCTAGCTCTGACAGGGTTTTCAGACTGTCCGGAATCTTGTCAGAGCGAAAGGAATTTTCAAGAAGAAGCTGCAGAAGCTATCGCTCGTTGTAGGAGAGAGTATCTTTCTAACAAAACTATTTCTTAATCAAAGGGGGGAAGTGGAGAAATCTTCAGAGAGTGGTGTAGAAGTGCTAAAAGTCTCTACTTCTGCGGGGGGACCTCTTTAAACAGAAATAGCAGATTTTCCTTTCTTATTTCTTAGGGGAACTCTAAAAAGAAAAAAAAACCCTGGCTCCTCGACGATCAGAGGGATTATAGAGCCATGCTCTCTTCGGTTTTTTCGACATCGAGGTTTGGATATTTCCTCCAATTTCAGATCTGTCGGGGGGGGACCTCATTAGGTCTTTCGAAAAAAAACCCCCACTAAGCTCCCGCAAGATACAGTGCTTGGAACACTTAAGTGTGGTGCTTAATTTCCTCATGGGGGCCACCCGTTTGTTGAGCCTTTTGAAGTCGGCTTCACTCCAGGAACTTGACTAAAGAAGGCACTCTTTCTTATTGCACTAGCTTCTGCTAAGCGGGTGTCAGCGGGGAATTGAAACACGCTATAGAAAAAAACAAAAAGAGTGGCTTTTCTCAAAAGGCAATGCTGTATTTTCGGTATCTTTGACCTTTTTCTAGCCAAAAAATGAGAACCCTTTCTTATAAATCCCCCATGGTCCGAGGAGTTTGTTTTGGGTAAGGAACTTATCTGATTTGGTTGGACATGAGGAGGAAGAAAGGCTCTTATGTCCAGTCAGGGGGCTATTAAGCAGTATCTGTTTTTGCCACTAAATGGGGTATTAGAGGACAATCTTCTAAGCTCTGGACCTCGGTTCAAAAATCCCCTCTCGTCCTCTCTCTAAGAATGCTATATCGTTCTTTATTAGAGAGCTTATCAGGGAAGCTCACTGCAGTCCGAGAACCGACAAATCTTTTCCGTCTGAGAAGTTAAAAAAAGCTCACGAGGTTAGAGCAGTGGCAACTTCTTTAGCATTCAGAAAGAATTTATCTTTTAGCTTTTCGATTCTTCAGAGGCACGTTCTGGAGATCGAATTCGGGTTTTTTGCGAGTCATTATCTCAAAAGAGATAGAAAGGTTTTCGAGAATTTGTAAAAAAACGTAGGTCCGTGGCGGGGTTTTCTGGCATGGTGTTGGGAGAAAACGGCACCAGGGGGTCGTCACCTCTATGCTACTTTTCACCTTGAATTAGGTTGTCGAGTTTCAGGGAAGCTGGGGGTACTGAGTACCTGGGGATACTCACCAGTCTGTTAGGTCAGATTTTTTACAAGGTTGGGGTTATATGTTTTAAATCTGGTGGGTTGGTGACAAAAAGTTTTTTGTATGATCTTTGAATTCTGGTCTTAGCCCAGGGGGCAAGGGGCAATCTTTGTTGTTTTACTATCCTCCGTCAGTCAGGCCTTGACTCGCTTTGAACTACGGAAGGATTCCACTCCTGTAGAGGCTAACTTTGGTCAAATTTTCCAATTCCTCTACAATTAGTAAGAGAAGCACCGACCAGAGGCAGAGTAACAGTCTTGCTGTTAGCTCTCTTTACAAAGGTAAGGTACAACAGACCCACCCTTGAGTGTTTACTGGTATTTGCAATAAATGTACCATTTAAAAAATACTAGTGGTCCACTGAATCCCACCCTTCCCATAAATGTGTAATCAGCTCTATAAAATTGTCGGTAAGACACTACAATAAAAAAATGAAATTTTCATTATTAAAGAAGTTTTTATTGTATACTTTACCGAACAATTATGATTATACCCCCACCTCCTCCCCCTTAGGTGGGACGGACGGGCAGAAAAAGAATTGGATTCACCTGGGCAGTTGTACCTGGTTCTCCCGCGAGTTGGGAGGGAGATGACGTCATCACCACCACCAAGTGTTGGCGAACGCCGACGCGCTAAATTTGAATTAGTATCCTGCCGCTCGTGGAAATCACGGCTCTATAATTGTTTCGGTAAGTATACAATAAAAAACCTTCATTTTAATAATGAAAATTTCATTTCATGTCTCCACCCCTTTCGACTTTTTTTTTTTTAAGGGCTTTGCCGTTTAGGGAAGAGAAGGTGGTCTCCCCCCCCTCTTAAGAAGTCTCGTCACGGACTTCTAAGGGGTCTGTCTCGCTCTGGTGAGACCAAGATGTGTCTTTCGCTGGTCCCTCCCGTCCTCCTGGAACGAGGGCCGTCTCTCTCCTTGGCCTCAGGGAAGAAGAAGACGGGGGGGGACCATAGAGGAAACAAGCGGTGGCTGGTATCTCCTCTCCCCCAGCCTCCAGTAGGTTTAACCTCTGGGGACTGGGAAACCTCTCTGGCCGCTCGCAGTCCACCGAGTTTTTTTTTTACGGTCACCTACGGGGTGACCGTGCAGCCAAGGTCCAGACCGCTGAGTACGCTCACTGTGTCAGGGGACCCCAGGGCACGGAGTGGAAGGATGGTAGATTCGCTCAGGTGGGGACTCTCGCCAGACCGGCGATCACTCTAGGAGCGACGTCCGGGTACCTAGGGTTTGACGTGACGTTCCCACCAGACCGTTTTTACGTAATGAGGCTGGGAAGAGGTCCCCCTTCCCCCCTGGTCACTGGATCCAGCCTCGCCTGGGTTCTGGTCACTAGGTTTCCAGCCTTGGCCGTGGACCGGTAAGGCTGGACCTGGTACTGTGGCAACCGTCGAGAGGACGGTGCTCGCTCTCCCACCGCGTTATTGGGGACACTACCAGTCACCTGACCATTGCTCCAACCGGACTGGATGGCTTGCACGACTGGTAGCAGCTCCCCTGATGCACGAGGGACTGACGCTACCGTCCTCTGTCCCATTGCTTCTCCGCAAAGACTACTGGTCCGACCTGCAGCTTGATCGGGGGCACCATGGGGGTTGGTGATCGCCTGCAGTTCCTCCCAGCCTACCAGGTCTGCTGGTAGGCAGGGTAGAGCGCTCGTAGCAGCTCCCCCTGATGCGGGACTGACGCTCCGTCCTTGGTCCAGCACTTCTCCACAAGGAGGGGAACTTGCTGGGTCCAGACCTAACAAGCTCATTGCCACCATGGGGTTGGCGATCGGCCTACTGTCCTCCCAGCCTACTGTTCTGCTAGTAGGCAGGGTAGGAGCGTCAGGTCTTCCTCACCTGTCCCTTCAACCTCCTTGGCTACACCAAGAGGAAAAGAGGTGAACAGGAGTGACCATGATGAATGTACCTCTTACGGTCTGGCCACGAACCTGGTTCGGTCTTGGGACCAAACAGTTTCTTAACGCTCAAAGTGGTTGGAGGAGATTGTGGGGGCTGGCGAGGACAATGACGCTTTCCTAGACTCATGGAGTGACTATCACCGTTGTTCACATGACGGTCCTGCTGGACCACGCACGCAGAGACCATTGTGGGCTCCCCCTTTGGTCCTCTTGAGAGGTTTCGGCCTCGAAGAGGACTGGGACGCGTCGGAGGACGGTAATCGGCTCAGCCCCACCCAGACGACGTCACAGAGGCGGCAGACGTTTCGCCTACAGTTACGAGTTTTTTTTAACCTTTCCTCGGGTAAAACGATTTCTCCAGAACGGTAACGTTTTTCCTAGACTCAGCAGCACCTCACCGCAGGTTGATGGCTGCCCGTAACTCTCTTCTCCAACTGCTAGTTCCACTGGCAAGGCGAATGAGAGCGCCCAATCTTCCTCCCCCATTCCCTCTCTTCCTATGGCTACGACAGGAATGGGAGGGATCATGCAGAGCGTTCTCCGTAGGATTCCGCGTTGGGGACTGCGTTCCTGGAGGGGCCTTCAGGTCCTACCGGACGTAAGTTCCTGTCGTTGAGGAAGGATCTTGCCTATTCCTCCTCCATCGATTGCTACGGAATCAGGAGGACCACCACCACCCGATGATCGTCTGACGAAATTTGGGGGTTTCACCGAGCGCTAAAAATTCTTTGGAGTTTTCTAGCGGTCTCCGAGTGCTTTTGTCTTCTACGATCTGGAAACACTTTGGCGAGACCACGGTCCAGAGTGGGGAGACGAAAATTATTGATAATTGTTACTACGATAATCGGGAATCTCACCGAATGCTCAAATTCCTGGAATTTCTAGTGTTCGAAGTAAGTACTGCTGGTGAAAGAAGAATATCTCGGGAGGGGCTCAGCCTAGATGGACCTGACGGTCTGTCGCCTCGGGATAGAGAAGAAAAACGGACAATAACAGTCAATCCTTCTCTCTTTTTTCCCGTACTTCCTGGTTTATACCAGAATGAACAAGGAAATAAGAAAGGAATTCGGTGGAGTTTACTCCTCAGAATTCAAAACCCGAGAGACTATGGTTTTTTGGTTCAATCCTAGGATTTTACTGAACATACGTCAGTCCGTTCAGGAGGGATAGCACCAAGAGTTTGAATGCCTCTCCAGTGCTACTGTTTTGGGAACATCCAGTTCGGCTTGAATTGTCGCCTTCGGTATCCTGTTATCACTGTAAAAGTCTTTCTTCGGGAAAACTTCACCTTCGCTCTCTTCATTAGAGAATGAAGGAGGTCGGCTTCCAGTCCTTATTCTTGTTCCTCAAATGGAAGAGAATTTAGGCTGGAGGTCTATGTACAGGAGCCTACAAATATGATACGTATATTTCTCTCGCAACATGCTTCTGTTATCAGTTGAATTGTCCGAGGTGTAGGCGCATACTGTAGTTAACTCTACGGGTATGTGACCGAGACGAATAGTATCTTCTTAATTGAACTACAACTAGGGACTGCCTTGCAAGCCTCCCAAGAGTTACCAGTTTCGATTTTGATATACTAGTGGTATTTAAAAAGAAATCCACAAAATCACTTTGTAACTTGTTCACTTCTAAGTATTTACATTTAGTTTTACTCCACACTCGAGTACTTTCAGGCCCAGGCTAACATCCCAAACATCTCTTGAGAATGGGCCACAGACAGGGCCTGAAAGTATACTCGAGTGTGGAGTAAAACTAAATGTAAATACTTAGTAGTAAACAAGTTACAAAGTGATTTTGTGGGTTTCTTTTTCAATCTTCAAAAGAAAACTGAAAGAAGTTTTTGTTTGGTTCACTAGTGGTACGTATTGTTTACAACAACAACAACACACCGAAATCCGTTTCGGTTAAAATGCAAATGCTCAAGCGTATATTCTTGCTCTCGATGGTTCAAGCCAAACGCATTCCTTCATGGAATGGATTACCTGGCAACTCAGGATGACGAGTGAGCGAGAGCTAGCGGTGTCCAGGCTGCCTGCCAGCCCTGCCTGCCGCAGCCAGTCCTGCTGGCTCTCCGAGATAGTTCGGTCGGGTTTTGTCTCTATTCCTCCGCGATGATTGACTACAGAATTGTATCTCTGCCCAGCAATCCCAGACTTAGGTCTCTGGTTGGCTGGAATTCTTGCATACGTGTATATGACCATCTCTACTTCGCCTTTTGCCATTGCAATAATTTTCAGACATATCTCACTAGACTCATCATCATGCTGTTTACCTCACGGTAACAGAAGTCTGTAGCCTAGTCTTCCGCTTCATCGCACCTACCGCTGCGATGACGCAGAATGATTTCTTCAGACATCTGAGTTTGTCTTCTAAATACATCTCGTAATTCGTAGGTGTGCAATTATTCTTTGTTCACGCCCCATTGTAATATGAATAACGGAAGACTTCGCCTGTTCCCCGCCCTGCCAGCTCTACTTCCAAGTAATAGAAATGTCCTCCCTGATCCAGCCCATGAGAAGCAGTTCTTCAGGCAGTACAATCCGTGTGTTTTCATTATTGAAGGCGCTCCGCTTTCATTGCAACTCCAACTT
>NC_087218.1:35268038-35283073 GCF_015104395.2 Macrobrachium nipponense | reverse complement strand
TGCCTGTCCCTGTTGGTTTTCTTTCAATACGCTTCGGCGTTTATCGAGACAAATTGGATTTCGCGTCTTTCACAATGAATGTCCCAAGAGGAGGCATATTTCTTCAGGTGAAATCAATTACAAATACTAGATGAGGAGTGTGATATTGATAAACCTATTTGATGATGAGAGCTCTAGTTCTGAATCCTCCAGTGATGATACAAAAATTTTCTTCCAATTGCGGGGAGTGAAGATGACTTTTCTTTGCCGAGTGACTGGACTCCGAGAGAGAGAGAGAGAGAGAGAGAGAGAGAGGAGAGAGAGAGAAGAGAGAATTTCTACAGTTAATTACAGTATGAATAACAAGCATAAAAATCAATATTAACTTTGAAAAACTATCATCATGCTATGATCGCTGATTACAAAAAAACAAAAAAGCGTGACGGTACGTTAGCAGCGAGCTCATCAGGGCGGACGCTTAACAGGTTTATAATAATTGGAAGGCTGGCGTATGTGTGAAGCCTCCACTCCAATGTGGCAACGATGATTTTGCCATTCTTAGCATGCAAACATTAAAGGTTACATTTATTTCTGGCATACGATTATTAAAGAAATTCAAATACTAATAAAGACTGAAATCAATGAAAATTGCTAGCAAAAAAAAAAAAAAAACAAAAAAAAAAAAAGTATTCGTTCCTCTATGGTTTTCGGGCAGCCAGATGTACGAAAACGTTAGAAAACATTTGATTTTATCTACTTTAGAAATATCTGTAATTTTTTCGGGGTAATTTGGTTGCAAAAAAGGGATAATATACATGAATTAAATCAAAATTTTTAAATAAAAAAGTAAATTTAAACTAAATAACGAGTAAAAGTAAACAGTTTTTAGGGAATAAAACTTTGCAGTTTCGTCGTCTGTCGTCGTCTGCTGTTCGAAATTGTGTTTATGGCGCGCGCGCTTAGAGAGGAACAGCAACGGGTGTTTTAAAGTGCAATGTGGAGTGAACTGAGACCAAAATGTGTATAATAACAATCAAATAAGCACTGTGGAGTTCAGTTGTGATGGCAGTAAGGATAAAAACCGCCGATTACAGGTAAGAATGAATTCAGTTCCAACCATAACCCGGAATAACAAGTTTCATACTTTCACTAATATAGGCAACAAATGTTGTTTTTTATTGTGCTGATTACAACTGCAATCTTGAGTAAGATCAATAAACGTTACATACATACGCTAACATTGTTCAAATGAGTGCTGGGAAGGCTGGAGAAAGATGGTGGCCGTCACTGATGAGAACCGTCCATGCAAAACGTAGCCGCCATATTGGATTTCAAAACTGCCTTGAAAACATATTTTACGAAGAGCTCACATGCTTATTTTAGTTCGTATGGGGCTTTCATATATCACAATATGTTGACGAAACTTCAGTCTTTTAAATGGTATGCTTAGAGTTGCAATTGTATTCATGTTTCACCAATTAAATATCGAGTGAATAAGACCCGTGTCTACCGTGATGAGGGTTGGCCTGTCGTGATGTTTCCCCCTATTTAAAAATTAGCTAAGTGCACGCTTCTCGTCATCTTCTACCAAAACAGCTGTTTTACTCCTGGCTTGTTGTTGGTGAGAAATCGTGTTTCGATTGTTGTGATAAAAGTGCTCCAGCGTCTGTGGGTACAAGGTGTGTGCGGATTTATCACAGGAAATGGAAAGTTTTGTTGACACAAGCGACTCCGTAAACATCGAGATGGCGTCAATCTGCTTCGAAACATTTTTTTTAGTTGTAAGTAAAATTTCCAAAGCGTTTGGTGAGATTTCCACTGCCGTGGGCGCCATTTTCAGTACCCTCTGTTTAAATCTTAAAATTTGCCTTAATTTCTAACTTTGGAGAAAATACTTACTTCGAAAGGAGAGTAGAGGTCTTTAGCTCCGTTTCTCACCAACAACAAGTCTCGACTGATGCCCATCTCGGGTGTCAGGACGCGTTATAATGTACTTTTTCAGAGGGTGGCAAACATTGATTGTAGGTGGCCTGGTTGGCCTGCCGTGGTAATCTACCCTAAATATCAAGTGAATAAGGGCCTGGCCAGCATGATACGATGGATCATCCGTGATTGTTTACCCTATAGTGAAAAAAAATGACAATTTGTCCAAAATTGCATTTTTCCTAACTATACAAACCTGAGGTCCTTTTACAATAGGAAGGTACTAGCGGGCAGCTGGATAGGTCGTAAGCTTTCGAACAAGGGGTTCGGTAGTTAACTGCTTGTCCGACAGGGCGCGCGCGCGCGACTGGTAGGTAAACAAATCACTTTTGCTTTTGGCCCAAGCAAAAACTGCAGAGTGAGGGGTGGCATGAGGTGGGGCTATGTGTAAAAGGACCTCAGGTTTGTATAGTTAGGAAAATGCAATTTTGGACAAATTGTCATTTGTTTCCGACACGGCATACAAACCTTCGGGTCCTTTTACAATAGGAAGACTCACTTCTTGGTGGGTGGAATCTGAGTCTTTTGTGAACAGACTGGTGTTCGCCCAACCTTGGAAGCCTCCCTGGTCGTAAGAGCGAGGGAGGGATCCAAGCCTCTGTCCGATTGATCGGGGTGTGCACCGCAGGATCAATGGTCAGACCTCTGGACCAAGTACTAAGAGAGAGGCAAGCGTATCTCTTCGTACCAGCAAACAAGAACAAGTTCCTATTTGCAAGAGGCAACAACGTTATGGTTTGTCTCTTGTTGGCATCCCACTTCCCCCCCCTTTCCCCCCCCTTGTAGGAGGAAGTGGTGGATATTCGCTCCCATCCCTAGTGAAAGGGATAGGATGGGGCTCTGTCGAGTAGCTCACCGGCATCTCGTCCTTATCCAGCAAGGTGATGACCGTATCCCTCTACCTACAGGTAGAGGGGGAGAAGATAGGAAGAGAAGCCAGTCCACTCTCTCATTCACTTATCTATTCTTACAGTCACACCAGGACTCGATGCTGTTCAGCCTGCTAGGGTCTGGGTTAGCTAGACAACGTGTTGAGCAGCCACCACGGGTCCTAAGGAAAACGATCCAAGGACCTGTGGGCAATATCCAAAAGGTAGAAGGAGGTGCCAGTGGCTCTGGTGTACCAGACCCCTGCCTTCAGTACCTGCGCCACGGAGAAGTTCTTGTGTAACTCGAGGGAGTGTACTTCTAGGTCATCTTGGTGCTGACGAAGAGTCTTCAACACTCCGCTGGGATGTCGAGTTTCTTCAGAAAGTGCGGTCGCGCTTTCACAGGAGCAGCGCATCTCCTTCGCATCGAAGGCGGTGAAGTCCATTAGGGAGGGGACTGTGAAGGACTCTAACCGATCGTCAGGAACCGAAGGTTCAGAGTCTTCGCTACGAATTCGGTACGAAATCGAGCGTCACGAATCCCCATCCCCTGGATGCTTGACTTCACAGGCAAAGTCATGCAATTACCTCAGAGGAAAAGAAGGGAATTGTCGTATGACCTATCCCTCTTCTCGACTTCGGTGATGTCCTGTACCCATACTGGTCTATCCGTCTGCAGCGAAGTTGTTGTTCTCGGTAGTGGATAGGACACCGACACTCAATGGTGGGTGTCGATGGTATGGGTACTGTGACAGCCGTTAGGACGAAGAAAAGATTGTTATGGAACAACCGAACTAAGTCCACAGCGAAGTTCGTAACAGACTTGGGCTTGGGCGCTCTGACAGATGCCTACTGACTGCGTTCGGTAGGAGGCAAGTTGTCCAAGCACCCGCCGAGCAAGTCACGTGACCTTCGCCTTGAACAGGGTTATGCCAAGAGAACTAAACAAATAATTTGTTCGTCACCGATGCCAGAAGGCAAGGTGATGACTCTCTTAAGGCATGTGCCCAACAGGCGAAAGTCAATTGCCTTCTAGAGACCGAGGTCCTTGATGGCAAGATATCTCATAGTATAGTTGATTCTCGGGTAAGGAGAAACAACACTATGTGACTTGAAGACGAAGTGTACAGAAAATGCAACCTACGTCCTTCACAGCTGAACCGAGAGAAGGTTCTCAAGATTCTGAACCTGTGCTACAAAGACTGAGAACGCTAACCGCTATTGATTGCTGTCGGTGAGGATCGTAGTTGCAATAAAACGCGGAGCGCTTCCAGTAATGAAGACAGGGAACTACTAACTACGCCTGAAGAACTGCTTCTCATGGGCTGAACATTTGGAAGTAGAGCTGTCAGGTCGGAGAGTAGGCGATGTCTTCTGACATATCTGTTAATTCGGGGCGAGCAAAGAAATTGCACACCTACGAATACGAGATATTTTGAAGACAAACTCAGATGTCTGCAAAAATCATTCGCATTATCGCAGTGCGATGCAGCGGTTGACTAGTACAGACTTCTGTTACCGTGCGGTAAACAGAAAGATGAAAGAGTCCAAGAGATATCTCTGTTGAAAATTCTCGCAATGTCGAAGGCGATGAAATCGAGCGTCACAGCAGTAGATGGTCCTTCATTATTGCGAGAATCCCCGTTAATCAGAGACCTAAGTCCATGATGTTGGGCAGAGATACGGTTCGGTAGTCAATCCAACCAGGGGAGAGAGAGACGTAATAGACCGTGCATCTCCGAGACCTAGCTGATACTGAGCGCTATCAGGCAGTTCAATACGCAGTAGCTCTCGGTGACTCGTCATCCTGAGTTGCCATAATCCATTATTCCACGAAGGAATGCGTTCGACTAGAACCATCGAGCATAAAGAATACGCTCGAGCAATTATATTTAACCGAAACGGATTCGGTAAATACAAAAAGCTGATTTGGTGTTGTCATGACAATACCAAGTATCTAAAATCGAAACTGATAACTGCTGGGAGGTTGCAGGCAACCCCGAGTTGCAGTTCAATTAAGATACAATTCGTCTCGGTCACAAACCGTAGAGTTAACTACGGTATGTGCTACCTAACCCACGGACAATTCAACTGTTAAAGAATCATGTCGCGAGGGTAATATACGTAGTATATTTGTAGGTTCTGTACCCACGACCTCCATCCTAAATTCTTTTCCCCTCGAGGAAAGAGAATAAGGATTGGAGATCGACCGCCTTCGTTCTCTCTAGTCAAGAGAGTGAAGGAGAAGTCTTTCCCAAAGGAAAGCTTCAATGGTGAACAGAAGTACCGAAGACGATAGTTCAAGCCAAACTGGAAGTTCCCGTCCGTTCTTCTCTATTCCAGTTAAGCGCCTACTGTGAGATACTCTTCTTTCAGCAGCGGTCTTCTTCCAAATGCTAGAAATTACAGGAATTCGAGCATAAGCGAGGTTCCCGATTATCGTGTAACAATTATCGGGGATTCTCGCTCACTTGGACCGTGGTCTCGCCTAAGTGTTTGGAGATCATAAAACTCGAACACTCTGAGTGCGCTAGAAATTCCGTAGAATTCTAAGCCACTCTGCGAAACCCCCACCGAATTCGTCAAACGATATCGGCTGGTGGTCCTCTCGATTCCCGTAGAAATCGAGAAAGGGGCAGGATCCCTCCTCAATGACCGGGGCTTACGTCAGGTAGGACCCGAAGGTCCCCCCCGTAGCGCAGCCCCTAACGTGGGATCTTACAGAGAAAATCTCTGTAGGATCCCTCCCCTTTCCCTCGTAGCCGTAAGGAGAGAGGGAATGGGGGAGGAAATGGATACTGGCTCGCCTTCCCAGCGGATCTAGCAGTTGGAGAAGAAAAGGAGCAGCCATCGCCTTACGGCGATGGCCTCTCAGAGCCTGGGAAAAACGTATCGTCAGGAGAAAAACGTTTTCCCGAGGAGGGTTACGAACTCATACTGTAGGTACGTGTCTGCCGCCACTGTGAACGTCGTCTGGGTGGGGCTGATCGACACCTGACAGGAGAGAGCCGATACCGCTCCGACTCATTCCAGTCCTCGTCGAGGTCGAAACCTCAGGAGGACGAAGGGGTATTTAAATACGGTGTCCGAAGACACGTATAAACGCCTCTGTCGCAGTAGAGGAGGTGAAGTAGCTTGTTCGACCGTCCAGAACTGAGAGAGCCTTCTTGTCCGGAGACGAGAGACTACCTGGTTCAGCACAGTCGGCAAGCTCCGATCGCGGCAGACCCACCGTCGATTTGGGTTCCCTCTCGGGCCCCAAACAAAAGACTCGAGCCGAGGACGTGGCTCTGCTGGTGGAGCGGCGATCCTTCCCCGAGGTCATTGTGCTGACGAATCAGCGCCGTAACCTCGGCAAAGTTCCTCTGGATCTCGGAAGTCACAGCATCTTGCAGAGTGGGACCGTTAACCAGCCCTTCGAACAAGAGCATATTCCGAGAACCTTCCTCCTAAGAAGGGGGTGGGGACAGCGACAGCCCTCTCGTCTTTACCCCATCCCCACTTGCGCATACGTCCTGGTCCGGTCCCAAGAACCGTGCCTGGCACGTAGGGCGCTGTGGTGGGATCATGAGGGGCGCACCCTCACGATCACTCCTCAATACCTCGCTCCTCCCGGGTAACCCGAGGAGGTTGAAGGTACGGGAGAGGCAGACCTGACGCTCCCTCTTTGCTCGCTGGCAGAACCAGCAGGCTTTGAGGGCTGCAGGCGATCGTCAACCCGCGGTGGCGATCGAGCTGCAGGCCTGGTCGAACCGTCTCGCTGTGGAGAACGGCTGGACTGAGCACAGCGGCCCCGATCTCGAGTGTCAGAAGAGCTGGTGCTGGTTGCCGTACCCGGTCGCTTTCTGTAGAGCGACGGTCAGGCGACCTGCAGGGCTCCACTGTCACAGTGAGACTGGTGCTTGTCCTCACGGCACGTCACGTCGCTGGTTCCAGCCGTGGCTGGCACCGGCGAACGTTAGGACTCTTCCCAGCCTCAGCCCGTGGTCGGTCGTGGACCGTCACGTCCCCTGGGTAACCAGCTGTTCGCCGCGAGAGTGAGAGCTGGTCTGGTGAGAGTCGCGAGCGGCTGTCACCAGTCTTCGCCCCGTGCCGTGAACCTGACGCTGAGCGGACTCAGAGGTCTGGTTCCTGGCTGCACGGTCGCTGGGTAGGCGACCGTACACTCTGTACCTCCCGCGAACGAGAGGCCGAGACGGACCCTGATGCAGTGGCAGAACCACTGACACCAGGCGAGGAAGTTGACCGGTGTTAGCCTGGTACCCCACCCTCTGGTCCCCGTAGTCTTCTTCCTTGCGGAAGAAGAGACGGGCGGGCCTCGCTCCCGAAGGAGCAGGAGGACCAGCTTGGAAGGAACATCCCGTCCCACCGCAGGTGAGAACGGGTCCCGAGAAGCTCCCGAGGGAGAGGGACTTCTTAGGAGGGAGGAGGCAACCTTCTTCTTCCTCGGCTGTGAAGCCTTAGAAGTCGAAGGGAAGAGGCGGCAGCCGACGACGATGAAGCAGAAGATGAAGACGACGACACCTTCCTCCTCTTCTTCGTCAGCTTCCTCAGGACAGACGTAAGATCTGCTATCCAGGGCGGAGCCGGGGCTGCTGTAGCCGAAGCCACAGGGCCCGGACGCACCTGTACAGACAGACCAAAGTCTGGGGTAGTACCACCACGAACAGGGACGACATCAGCAGGTATGGGCATCTCAGGAACAGCAGGCACAGCCAGCACAGCATCGGTAGGGACAGCCAGCGCAGCAACGGCAGGGACAGCCAGCGCAGCAACGGCAGGGACAGCCAGCGCAGTCAACTGCATGGACAGTCAGCCCAGAATCGGCAGGTACTGGCAGGCAGCAACCGGAAACACAGGAAGTGGAGCAGCAGCCAGCAACATCTTGGTACCGGCGGCAGGTCCAGGGGCGCGCTGTAGGGCAGCGGAAAGTGTGGTCGCTGCAGCGGCAACCACGAGCGGCGGCGGCACGCCCCCTCTCGGTACGGCGAACGGCACTTCACAGCGGCTGTAGCAAGACTGTTACCACGTGAGGCGAGACACCAGGTGAGGAGGGACGTCGTCACCTGGTTGCGTGGTCACCACTCCATTGGTGACCGCAGTAGGCCCAGACAAGAACCGCAGCCCCTGGGACACTAGCACGCCCTGCAAATGGAAGGACGCCCATACCTCACAAGGTCCACCCTCGTGGCAGTAGCACCTGCGGAAATAACAGTAGTAGCGATTAGTGGGGGGGAAGTCCCCTCGCGCGGGGGGGTGAGCCCTCTCCGAACGAGTGGAAGACCCCTAATACAATTGTACATCGGGCACCGAGCGCCCTCCCCCGCGCTCGACGGATCGGGCGAGGAGAAGAACGCCGATAACCTCCCCCCCCCCCAAGGGGAAGAGCCATCTGTGGGAACTGAGCGGGGGGGGGTTCTCGTTCCCCACCCCCGCACAGTACCCATGTACCCAACAACAATATAAGAGCCCGAGAGCAATCGTGCCATCGGCCCCGAATGCAAGGCATAAGGATCAATTCCCTGACTGAGCGGAACTTGAACCAAATAAAATATTGCAATCAATAATAAGGAATAAAATGAAAATGCATCTTGCAAAACGATTCACTTCACAATGAATAAGGGCTCGGATCGAGCGCATTTGCGCCCTCGGTACCGAGCGCAAGGGTGAAAGGATTCATTCCTTACCTTTATGGATCAAGGTTTCTGGAAACCTTGATCCATAATGAATTGATGCAATCAACAAATATATGAAAATGAAAAGACTACTGCGCTTGCGATTTCACTTCATACAAATAAAAATGGGGAATGATCAATTCCGGGAATAGCGGAAACATTGATCCCAGTAAACAATGCAATCTCAATAAAAAATGAAATGAAAAAGAACTGCACTTGCGATTTCACTTCATTCAAAATAAAAAGGGGGAAGGATCAACTTTCCGGGTAAGCTCGGAAACTGATCCAAAATGAGTATTGCTACAAATCAAAATAATATCTGAAAATGAAAAAAGAATACTGTACTTGCGATTCCACTTCCATACTGAATAAGTTTCCGTGCCGAGCGCATTCGTTCGGCAACGGGCATACAGGTTGAAAAAAATTCCCCCCCCCCCAAAAAAAATAAATGAAAAGGAAAAGAGCGACTTACTTACTATTTTCATCTACACATTCCAACCCAATATACGCTCGGAGCGAGCGCTCCGCCCTCGGCACCGAGCATACACAATACGAGGATCATTTCTGGGAAAATGAATTCCCGCACTTACGCCCTTCAGTCCCGGCACTCGGGTAATCGGAGGGCGTGGTGAAACCAAGATCCTTTAATTCACAATTGAATTCAATGAAATGATTGTACTTACAATTCAGTTTCACTAGATAGCCTAAATGAAAAAGAAAAACACAATCATGCGAAAGCAACGACGATGAACGGGCAGAGAGCGATGATACACGTCCACACGCCAGCAGGCCGAAAGCAAAAGTGATTGTTTACCTACCAGTCGCGCGCGCCGCGCCTGTCGGACAAGCAGTTAACTACCGAACCCCTTGTTCGAAAAGCTTACGACCTATCCAGCTGCCGCTAGTACCTTCTATTGTAAAAGACCGAAGGTTTGTATGCCGTGTCGGAACAAAGAGGCCTTTTGTCGATCAATGAGTGCACAGCGGTACTTTATTTACCCTATTTTCCGTGGTGAGAGCGCATGAAGACAGCCTAGCCTACCTTCCTTGGGCGGATGGGGAACGAAAAAGTGCAAGGGGGGCTAAACCCAACTCACACCACTAAGGACCAGTCACGAACAACCTCGTTAGGGACAGAGTTCCTACGGACAACAATTCGATCTCGCGTTGCCGGCAACCATAAAGAGAATGTGATTCTTTGTCCTCGAACCCTGAGTGAGCCTATTTCTCGCGTCATTTAAACAGTCTGGGCCGTTAAATATGGGGTTCTTTCATGGCCATTTAAAATCAATGACTGGTCCCCGATACCTGCGATTACCCTGGGGACGCCACACCTACCTACTGGGGCGTACTCCGTCAGAGGACGATTCTACGCCACATAGAAACATTTATCATGATAAAACCTCTCAGATCTTTCACACTTCATCCTCATGAAGTATTCACACAGTCCTCCATGCTGCTCTGGTCGTCTTCCATGGCTGGAGACGGATTCGAGTGGAAAATTAAACTTCGTCAATTCTTCCGTTTTCGAAAATTTAAAGTTTGTGTTGTTGTCGTTGTAGTAGTAGTAGCAGTAGTGTGGATGTGGTCCGGGAAATGGTTGAGTTTGTAACGGCTCATCTTCACAGGACGTTTGTTCTCTCAATTTCTTACTTTTTTCCCTATATGTGTTACTTTTGATTGTGTTTCTCTACGTTTCCCAAGTAAGGAATTCTTCAGTAGTTATTTTTCTTATATTTCGATGACGAATTCGCCGTCGATTCCTATAATTTCCGTATTTCAAAGACGTATAAAACTTTTTTTTTTAATTGGGGCACTTGAACGTTTTCTAAATAAATTGCTTTTTACTAAATTTCATAATTGTCTTGTAGTGCTTTCTCATCAGTATCGTATCGTAGCTCCTGCAGAATAGGAGAGTCTTTAGTTCTCGTTTAGATTTGCTTTCTTCTTGTGTGGTCTTCATACCACCTTGGTCAACATTCAGAAATATTCTGATCTCATCAAACTTTTCAGGGTTACAAGTTGTTTGACCCTGTGAAGTAGGCCTACTAATTCTAGTTAATTTAGGAATGGAAATGTAGAGTTTAGGGCAATGGCCAAGCACTAGAACCTATGAGGTCATTCAGTTCTGGGAAGGAGATTGAGAGTTGGTATGTAGGTCTGAAATGTGTAACACGAGGAAGACCTCACACTTGCGTTGTGAAATAATTGTCAGGAGAAGGTGGATAGCAAGATGGAATCAAGGTAATATGAATGGTGTTATAGTAAAAGAAATGGAGCTAGGAGTCGAAGGGACGCTACAAAGAACAATTTAGAGGTGTTTGGACATTTTAGGCATTATGGTTCAAGGTTTACAATTCGGGAAAGCATAAAAATGTGCCTTTGATGCAGTGAATCTTGTAGACTGTTCTGTACGAATCACAGGTTAGCTGAATTCACTGTGGAGTTTCATTAGAGGAATTGTAAGCATCTTTGCATTCAGACCTGCTTGAATACTGTTAGAACAACTTGGTTTTTAATTTCTACGATGCGTCAGCAATCACTTAAAAGAAAGTTAAGCTTTGGTATGACATGTAGGAAATTTAACAATTCAGAGTTTTCCTTTTCCCAAAATGTTAAATTTGGCCAGACTTGCAGGTCCAGTTTTATAGAAATCCTCTTAGGATGGTTCGGTAAATTTACAGGTCATCTGTGTACCAGATGAGAAGTATTATGATAATATGAAGCTGTACCTTCTGACAATCAGGAGAGGCGAAGTCTAAAAGAGCGACATGAATTTTACCATATCCAGTGATGCCATGGAACATAAGGGCGAGGAAAGTCATCTTTCCAATTAGCTATTATGTCTGGTATGATGGCTTAATTATGCCTGCGCAGTTTTATCTGAACAGTTGGACTGTGCAGTAATAATTGAACGTTAGTGTGGACAAACTGCGCAGTTTTTCTGGCCTGCGCAAGCGGCCTGAGCAAATAGCTCATCTCAGTCGATGAACCTCAGTCCAAACCAAACGACTGCGCATGCGCATTGCAACTTTAATGGATGGAGGTAACTTCACTGGCTCAGTTCGCTGACAGATAACATGTATTAATTATGAACGTTGAGGTGGGTTTTATTAAATTGAAAAGTGTTTATACCTAAATTGATGATATATTAGATTTATTTGTTTTTAATAATTGACACGGAAGTCGGAATAAGGCTGAAAGTGGCAACATATCATTCCTGAATGTCTTGTAGATTTCACTGAAACCTTCTATATGAATGAGACTTTGCTTTGGCAAGTAAAATCCAAAGGCTATTGTAACAGATTAAACCAATATATGTTTATTCGTAGTGCATATATGCAAGGCAGTTTTTCACTGAGAATAAATATTTACTATGCAAAAAAGTAACAGAATAGGCATATATGCACCATTATGTAGTTCATTTTTACATTGAGAACAAAATAATATTCTTCTTTATGACGAAACAAAATCAACAATATTGGACTATGTATGTTTTTTTCATTGCTTACATCTCACGGAAGTTCGTTTTGAAATGAAATTAGACTAATCAACACACTAATGAAACACAGAAAGACAGTAGTCAACTAAGGATTTTCATTTATTGTAGCACGTCATAAGAAAGTAAATCTTGATACGAAAACAAATATGTATTAACCATTTTAATGAAACCTAAAAAAAAATATTAGGCCTAGTATATGCGTCATCTTTGAAACGAAAGCAAACGATTACGATCTAAATCTTTCCATGGAACTCTTCCTCCATTCATAAAATATTCCATAAACATTATGGAATAAGTTTGTGAATAAACTTTAAACTATTAACAAATTCACTTGGGAATATTTAATTCGTTTTTATCAACCACTCTTTCACTGGACGTCTTACTTGACGTTTATGAATTTTTTTTTTTTTTATGATACCAGCGAGCCAATTACAGCTAGAGCATCGTGTGTTGACGCCATGGCTCCTACGAAGAACTGATGAAACGGCCTTATCACTTTCCAGAATACTTAAACCCTTTCTCTCTGGGGTGCCATTTGTCATTTACAGGTACAGGGAAGCCAAAACATGGACCATCATGTAACATTTCAGAGCCTGTTGGAAACACTAGCATTTGTTATTTCCGCTTTCTGTGAAACAAATTACGGCGAGTTTATTATTTGTGCGAAATCAAACTCATATATATTAAATGTCGTTACAGTAGGCCTACGTGACCTTGTGGCTATTTCTGACACTGAATCTTACCAGACTTGACAAATATTATAGGAACACCAGTGCCAACTAGTACTAGTAGTGTCACAGGACCAAATATATATGATGGCATGCCGGTTCAAGGTTCTATTAGCCATGCTCTAAATATTGTCATGTAGAGCATTGCATCATTAATATATAAAAAAAACTTCGTAAAACATTTAGACATTCACCCTTTGTAAACTTTCAGAAGTCTTGGTGATTGGTTACTAGATTAAATGAAGATAATTAGAAATGAATGTGATTCATTAGTAGCATATGCTAAATTTTCTTGTACAGTAAGTTCCAGAAATGAAGCAACAAATTTCAGAAGATTTCATTCAAAATTTACTAACTGGCAACTATACAACTCGTAGCTGGAAAACCTTTTTTTTCTATAGTGAAAGCTTTATCAAGCAAAATAAAGCTAACATATGATGCACAAATATCAAATCTATGATATATTTAACATCATAAGAAAAAATTACGGTAATAGTAATTATTTTAAAGTATAGTAATTACTTCAAACTAAAGAAACGAAACAATTTGAAATTTTCGTTCAACACAGGATAACCAACATTACCAATGTATACTTCGAGCAATGTGGAAACAAATATTTAATATCTTAGTGTATTATCAATTATTTTAGCGAAGATGCATACCACCATGCAAGTATCAATAGAATGTAAAGGGAAAATCTCCGCGACATTAAACATAATCAACCATGAATGCACTTAGATTCAATAGAGAAGTTGGGTGTGGTTGGTAGTTCTGATTCTATAGGACCGAACATAAAACACCATCTTCGAGAAAGGCTCTAACTGCTGATGCTACCAAGTCAGGTGGACTAGGCCTAGTTCCAGGCATAGCAAGGCTTACAATGAAGGGTCACTGTCGGTGTTATTTAGGCAAAGATAGAACCATCAGGACCGACACCTAGACCTGTCCTTGCACCTGGGAAACAGACTCGCTATATAAAAAAATAAGAAAGGCAGTCGCAAGCAACCAGAACACCCGTAAAATCACCAACTGGTTGAGTAGGGAGACGACAGACCCCAACCACCCCTCCCCCTCTCTACCTCTACCTCTACCCACAATCTTAACTCCACCTTTTTCACTTCAAACTTTTTCCTCAAATCTTCGAATCATATTCCAACCGTGAAATTTAAGACTGAATTTGCGTAAATGGGAGTATCATAAGCGAGTGATATCACCTAAATTCATATTTCCACGGACAACCAGTAATCAGTTCGATCCAGTCAAGCATTATTGTGTAACAGAAATTTATGATTTTTTTTGGAGATATATATATATATATATATATATATATATATATATATATATATATATATATATATATATATATATATATATATAAAGAAGTACCCGAGCATGGCCAATAGGCTAGTGCTCGATTCTTAAAACAGGCCTCTGGTTATTCCTGACTAGATAAATGAGAGAGAGAGAGAGAGAGAGGAGAGAGAGCACAACAGGATATACTCGAATTAAAATAATGCTCGCCAAGCATATTCACACACCGGATCGTATGGACAAGAATAGTCTCACTATGCACTGAAAAAAAAAGGTGGAAACCTACGAAAATACTTGTTTGATGCCACCCTGAACGCAAATCCACGTGCAAAAATTTGCACAATTGAGGAATTCGATTAAATTAATATCTAACAAGCTGGAAAAAAATAATATTTCCTTGATTCTTGAAACAAGCCTAAACCATGTAGCCAACGCTAAACGCGCACATAACTTGGATTTTTTTTACATAACTTGTGTCTTATTTATATTCCATTTAATGCTAAACTTCTCTGGGTGTTATCAAAAGAAATCATAATAACTTTCGATATAACGCTATAAAAGTCGAAAGTTAATTTACAAATTATATTAGGCCAATGCTTGTGCACTCGGTTCCTACTGCCACTCTATGGTGAAAACTTGATATCACACATTGAGAGCCGCAGATGATTCTATGGGGAATTTTCTTTCCATTTAATAAACAATTATTGAACTAACATTGATCATTCACTGGGGAAATACTTTCTGTGTATACAGTTAATCAATGATACGTATTATCATATAAAGGGATGACAATAATTGGAATAATATATACTAACTGGCAACCCCACGAGTTTCTAAAGAAGTACGATCAATTTTGAGATTTGCGCTTCACTTCTGGCAACTTACTGTACCAATGCCATTTGTGATAGTTTTCTGAAAACTGATTTGCTGCTCACGGACAGTGACGCCAGCTTTTTGACCTTCCAGCTATTAGTTTAGTTATCGACAA
>NC_087218.1:35228055-35267538 GCF_015104395.2 Macrobrachium nipponense | reverse complement strand
AAGCAAGAGAGAGAGAGAGAGAGAGAGTTTAAAAGAGAGAAATGGAATGATTATTGTATTTAAAATTCTTAGATATGAATTTTGTACTTATAGTATTATTATTGGAAAATATTAATGATAAACTTATTACATACACGTCCATGAAAATGATCTCATCTCAGTAAGAGAGAGAGAGAGAGAGAGAGAGAGAGAGAGAGAGGAGAGAGAGAGAGAGACGAGAGAGAGAGAGAGAGGAGAGAGAGAGAGATTACATAAAACCATTAAATTCGTTGACCATTGCATGGCATTGTTAAGCTTGAGTGTCACTTGAGTTGAGGTGGGGAAATTGATACAGAAAAAGACAAAGGGAAGAATTTTCTTTTGAAATTATTTATCGTATTATTACTACTTCTATTATTATTATTTATATTATTATTATTATTATTATTTGAAAATATAATACATTTGAAAACACGTGCATCTACCATAAAAATTCTCTCATCTCGGTAAGAAAGAGGAATTATCCTTACAAGTGAAATGGAAAGGTCATTTTCATCTCTTTAAAATACGACCATTATGAATTTTGTAATTAAAGTTTTATTATTATTATTATTATTATATTATTATTATTATTAAATAACTGAAATTATCAATAACATTTTACATACTAGTACCATAAAAATTCTTTCAATCTCGGTAGAGAGAGAGAGAGAGAGAGAGAGAGAGAGAGAGAGAGAGAGAGAGAGAGTTCATCTCTTTGTTTATAACGCTTCCAGCGAAAGAGAGGGAGGGCGTACCCCTATGACTCATTATTATCTTGTGTGGCAAAAGAGAGGAGAGAGAGAGTGTTAACCTTAATTAAAAGTGAGATGGATAGATTAGTACGTATTGTATTTTTTAAAAATACTATCACATATGAATTTTGTAATTACAGTTATTATTATTATTATTATTTGAAAGTATTCATAAAACAAAAGACAGTACATTTGAAAGTATAACGAGTATCAGTAAACTAAAAAGAAAAGGAGTAATACAGTCCCTAGATGATGAGAGAGAGAGAGAGAGAGAGAGAGAGAGAGAGGAGAGAGAGACGAGAGAGAGAGGAGAGAGAGGAGAGAGAGGAGAGATGAGAGAGAGAGAGAGAGAGAGAGGGGGGGGAAAATGTCAGGACCACTGATTGCAACATGCAGCTCTTTTCCCCCTTTTGGCTGTCACAGAACATGATATATATCTGACAATTTTAGTACCTGGAAAGGTTACAGAGAAGACTGGGATTTCCTTCATTCTTCGATAATTTTTTAAATATAAGCTAAAATCTTACTAATTCACTATGGTATTTCTTTAATGAATTGATATTATTGCTGTATAAATTAAGAATTAATATTTTGAAAATAGTAATCATTTATTAATCATACTAAAAAACAAAAAAATACATCTTTGTAGTAGAGAGAGAGAGAGAGAGAGAGAGAGAGAAAATTATAGTGATTATTTTCTTGGAAAATACAAAGAGAGAGAGAGAGAGAGAGAGAGAGAGAAACTGTGCTAAACTATAAAGGATTCTTATCTTTATCATAATATGTGTTTTTTTTTAAAAGCGTTGTAAACTCGTAGCTCGGAAGCGTCAGCGTCGTAACCCCCCCCGGAACAAGCGTCGTAACCCAGGGCGGATTTTTCAATTAATATTTAAGAAAAAGCGTCGTAACCTCGGAACGTCGTAAGCCGGACCCGTCGTAACCCGGGGACCGCCTGTATTGATACCTAATAACAGTTTACTTTATACTTGTAGTAAGGATTAGTTTATAAAGTGATATAAAGACTTTAGGCGGGGAAAAATTGATATTGGTTATTTTGGGGAAAAATTGATATTGGTTATTTTGGGGATTTGATATTGGTTATTTTGGGGAAAAATTGATATTGGTTATTTTGATATAAGAATTTCATTTTACAGGTGAATGTAAAAAAATATTTGGAGAGGGATTTCAATAGACTAGCAGTACTCAGAGTGTGTGATGGTACGAGAACTTCAAAAAATTTCAGAAAGGTAGGACTCCCCTACATTGTTAGTATAACTTGTAAGTGTTTTGGTATTTTAAATAGCGTAGTCGCTGTTTTCGTCCTCAAGAAGTTACCCTCCATGGTGTGCCAGTGCTTTCCATGGTGACTAGACTAATATCAAAGACATACCTTTTAGCCTGGTTTTGTAGACAGATATTGTGTCATAATGATAAATGCTATGACACTTGACCTTCAGCGAGGCTGTACCCAGTTTTTCCCATGTCAAAATCTGGAAGAAAGAGGGATTAACAGGCATGTGTGTTGGCCATCTTGCTTGTGACTGGGCCAGTTAAAAAGACCATGGACAATTACTATTCTAGTCCTTGCAGTTTGAAGACTATAAGCCAGTGTTTTTTTGGCGAAGATTGACTTAATTCCATATTTTTGTCACAATTTATTATTAATATAAAAATAACCCCAATATATCAATCCAAAAAATAATCCTTTCAGATAATGATGTCTACAATAGTCTAAGCAATAGCCTACATGAGATGATAGCCTAACAGATTCAGTGAGAATAATTTAGACCATATAGATTTTGTTTGTAGCCTATAACCTTGGACTGCATATCCAAAAGGTGGTTTAAATAACTTGGATTAGATAACCTAAACTAAGGTAAGTAGAAACATATTAACACTTCCTTTTATGGTCCCAGGTAATGGCCCAGTTTTACACCAAGGACCCTAGGATTTGATAAACAGGCTTCAGATTTTTTCCCATTGTATAGCCTGTACGTATACTTAAACTTGATCTAAATAATCCAGAACTAGGTAGTACCTTATATTCTTTTATTGGACTAAATTGTTAGCCTAGATGAAGTTACTTAAGACTAGATGAAAATAACCTATTCAGGATAAGATGATAGCCTAGCTTTAAGGCTACATACTAAGGTAATTACTTTATTTGTAACTAAATTAATTAGGTGTGAATTGAATCATCAAGATTAGGCAGTTTCCTAGCCATAACAGTACAGGCAGCCCCTGGGTACTGTCGTTATTGGGTAGAGGCATTTTGGTTGTATGGCACTTGTTCAATATATTCATAACTGGGTTTTACTCTCCGTAGTGTTTATAACACCGTTGTCTGGTCATCGGTGGCTTAGGTTAAGTACCAAGACTGCCTCATAAAATGCAAACATAACGAATATGCATCTTTTCCTTGGCTCTTTTAAATAGTTATCCCTTACTTCACTGTATCCTTACTATTGTATTATACACAAAATACAAACAAACTGATCTTGTTTTGGTTTAGAAAAATCAGCTGAGGGCAGAGGTAAGATTATTTTGCCATTTAACTCTTCAGAGCAATTTTTTTGCCTCTATTTAGTGCAAATTAATCTCTTAGAAACTGTATTTATATGGGACAAGGTTATTTTTCATTATATAAAGTGTTTTTAGGATGAAATTTGACTTAAATGCAGTCAGTTCCTGGTTATCGGTGGGGTGCTGAAAAGCAATAACCGCTATTACCCGAAACTTGGCAATTTATGGCGCTTATGTTGCCAAGTTTCTGTTAATGGTGCTGATAACCGGTTAATGGTGCCTCTGTTAGGTATGTTATGGTGCCATAACTATTATCGCCACCTTATGGTGCTAGTAACCAAAACTTGGTTCACAAGCACCATAAAACAAGATTGCCATTAACAGAGTCCGCCAATAACCAGGGACTGCGTGTGTGAGATTATGTATTTGTTTATCGGTGTGAAAACTACAGTAAAATGTGTTCTTTCAAGGCCAGTATTTTTTATTATTGCAGTATAGTTGCATCCATGTTTCTGATGCACGGTAATTTATAGTCATTAATAGTGTGAACATTTGTTTTCTCAGCTTGAGTTACAACTGTAGCAGTACAGTGGCCCCCCGTATTCGCGGGGGATGCGTACCTGACCCCCCCCCCGTGAATAGTTAGAACCCACGAATGTTTGGAACCCCTATAAAAATGCTAAAAACAGCCTATTTTGTTAGTTAAAACTCAAGAAAAACCCACTAAAAATTTTCCTACATGGTTTTTTTAATAGTTTTATCACAAAAAGTGCATTTTATGATGAAATTCATCATAAAAACCAGGAATTTGTGGATATTTATCATAGAAAAATACCGCGAATGCGCGAATTTTCCGCGAATAATGCAGGGAAACGTTCCCGAGAGAAATCCGCGAATGTGTGAGTCCGCGAATCTGGAGAATGCGAATACGGGGGGTCCACTCTACTACTATATTTCCTTGCCAATATTTTCTCCATATCAGATAAAGTTAAGTATATCTTAGTTTTACCAAACCGGTGAGCTGATTAACAACTCTCCTAGGGCTGACCCGAAGGATTAAATATTTTTATGTGGCTAGGAACCATTTAAATGGTCACCTAGCAATGGGACCTACAGCTTATTGTGGGATCCGAACCACGCTATATCGCGAAATGAATTTCTATCACCAGAAATAAATTCCTCAGATTTCGCTTTGGCCGAGCCTGGAATCAAACTTCCTTTCAGATAAAGGTATAATGTGAAAATATGTGTCCTTTTCTACTTAATGTTATTTGTAACATAACTACGTTAATTTTTAACTATCGTACACTGGCTTACATGCAAGCAAAACATTGTTATTATCAGATCTGGTTCGTTTGCCATAGTAAAACAACCGTTTTTGTTCAGTTGTTATAAAACTGTACCAATGATACTTTTATAATTTTCTTGATTTTTTTACTTATTTGATATGATAAATAAAGAGATGGAAGAAACTGTAGTATTGTGAAAAAGGTGTCTCTCTCTCTCTTAGATTTTGTAAAAAAACTAATTCCTCCACCAATGGGTTGACAAACCCACAGAGGAAACAACATACAGTGGTACCTCGACATAAGAAATTAATCCGTTCCGAGGCAGCCTTTGTAACCTGAGCTTTTCGTATCTTGAACCACATTTTACATGTAAATTGCCTAATTCATTCCAAGCCCTACAAAAACACCTCAGTAAATTATATTTCCAGGCTTACAACACATGTTCTAGGGTTATGGCGCCGATCTTACGGAAGAAATACGACTTCAAAAAGGCAAAATACTGTACATACTTGAGTAATATTCAACTGCATGTAATGTTCAACCCCATTTTTACTGCAAATATAAGGACTTTAGCATATGTCCCTTAGCAATAAGCCTAGCCTATGTTAGCAGTTGCTACTGTAGCCTAGTCTATGATTCTGACATCTGAACCTAAGAAGCTAAAAGCTTAGAATATGCCAATTAAATGTATATAAATAATCACTATCTACTCATTTCAAATAATTATTAATTAATCATCAACTATAATACGTACACAAACAAACAAAATAAGCTTTCAACCTTTTGTTTACATTCACCCCTATGAGTACCGAATGTTCGCCAAGCAACCACTTTTACCCAGCACACAGTTTAGTAATCAATCATAAATTTTCATTATATCTCTCTTCAACTTCTGAAACTACCAAACAGTATAATAACCATTCATTTCTATTCTTTATTCTATCTTTACCTAATGGAGATACCGAGTTACTGACAGCTATAATGAAACATAATATTATAACAGAAGAAGAATTGAAGAAAATATTTGTGCGCTTCTATGATAGCAGTCTGATTTATTTTATATTTTATGATATCTAATTCACAATTTTTTATTAAATGTATTGCATGTACTCATTTCAAATAATTATTAAGTAACCATTAACTATAATAAACAAACAAACAAACAAAAAAAGCTTTCAACCTTTTATTTACGTTCACACTATACGAGTAGCGAACGATCACCAAGCAACCTCTTTTACCTAGCACACAGAACAGTACGTAATCATACATTTTCATTATCTCTCTTCCACTACTGAAACTACCAAACAGTATAATAACCATTCATTTCTATTCTTTTTTCTATCTTTACCTAATGTTTTTTTTATTAACCCTCTTACGCCGAAGCGGTAAAAAAAAAAATTGTCTCCCATGTGCCGGAGGTGTTTCAGAGTGAGCGCGGAAGCGGAAAAAATAATATTTTCAAAAAATCATAGCGCGCTTAGTTTTCAAGATTAAGAGTTCATTTTTGGCTCCTTTTTTTGTCATTGGCTGAAGTTTATTATGCAACCATCAGAAATGAAAAACATTATCATTATCATATTTATAAATAATCGATATATGATAGCGCCAAAAACGAAATTTTTCAATATATATAATTGTATTCAAATCGCTTTTTGTGCGCAAAACTGTTAAACGGTAACAAGTTAATTTTTTTTTTGTAATGTACACTAAATTGCGATCATTTTGGTATATAACACATTGTAAAACGATAAAAGCAACACAGAGAAAATATTATCACAAAATAATGCATGAATTCGTAACGCCCCGGACGTAAACAAATATTTTTTTTCAAAAATTCACCATAATCTAAATATTGTCCAGAGACTTCCAATTTCTTTCAAATGAAGACAAATGATAGAATATTACTATACTGTAAGAGTATTAGCTTACAAATGCTTTTCGATCATATCTGACGAGTTAAAGTTGACCGAATGTCGAATTTTTTATATATATATTTTTTATATACAATTATTTCGGAAATAAGAAAAGCTACACCTTCAATATTTTTCGTTTTATTCTACATGAAGTTGTGCACATTTTCATATATAAAACTTAATGAAATGCTTAATATGAAACTGAGCAAATATTCCGAGAATGGTATGTACGCATTCGGAGATTTGTGGCGGAGAATCCTGCGCGCGGAGGGAAGGAAAGATTTTTTTTAAATTCACCATAAATCTAAATATTTTGCTAGAGACTTCGAATTTGTTTCAAGATGAAGATAAATGACTGAATATTACTAGACTGTAAGCGTTTTAGCTTTGACAATTGCGTTTTTCGACCATTTTGGTAGAGTCAAAGTTGACCGAAAAAAGTGGTTTTTTTTCTATTTACGTCTTGATTTATATGCAAATATTTCGAAAATGAGAAAAGCTACAACCTTCAATTATTTTTTGTTGTATTCTACATGAAATTGTGCACATTTTTCATATATAAAACTTTATGTAAAACAACGGCTAATTTAAAATGGTGCAAACATTACCACAATCGCACATATGATTTTTCGGAAGAGTTACCCGCGGACGTAAAGAAAATGTTATTTTTTTCATAAATTCACCATAAATCGAAATATTGTGCTAGAGACTTCCAAGTCGTTGCAAAATGAAGGTAAATGCTTGAATATCACTAGAATATATGCGTTTTAGCTTACAATTGCGTTTTTCGACCATTTCGGTAGAGTCAAAGTTGACCGAAGGTTGAAATTTTGGCAATTATCATTATTTATGTGAAAATATCTCAAAACTGATAAAAGCTACAACCATGGGTTGTTTTTAGTTGTATTGTGCAGGAAATTGCGCACATTTCTATATATAAAACTTTATATAACGGCTAATTTTAAAATGGTGCAAACATTACCACAATCGCATGTATGATTTTTTTCGGAAGAGTTACCGCGCGGACATAAGGAAAATTTTTTTTCATAAATTCACCATAAATCTAAATATTGTGCTAGAGACTTTTGATTAGTTGCAAAATTAAGATAAAGGATTGAATATTACTAAAATATAAGAGGTTTAGCTTACAATTGCGTTTTTTGACCATTTCGGTAGAGTCAAAGTTGACCGAAGGTTGAAATTTTGGCAATTATCGTTATTTATATGAAAATATCTCAAAACTGATAAAAGCTACAATCATGACTATTTTATTGTTGTATTCTACATAAATATGCGCACATTTTCATATATAATACTTCATGTAACGGCTAATTTACAATGGTACAAAAATTTTGTCAAAGTGACGAAATAATTTCCGAGATGTGTCACAGATACTTTTTAGTGCGATAAGAAAGAAATTCGCGCTTGCATGCCTGCGTAATGATTGTAAACAAAACAACACCTTGATCCGTGAACTCCCAGCATCCCCCAAGGTGCGTGATTCAAAAGTTTTAGGCTGGTAGGCCTATAAGTATTTTTCCGCGAATTTAAAAAAAAAAACTTTTGTAAGTCGACGTAAAATACGTCCAGTTGGCACACGGGAGACAAAAAATGTCGACGTAAAATACGTCCAGTCGGCGTAAGAGGGTTATATGTATTGCATGAATAAGTTTTTCAATTTACAGCATCCTTTTACCAATAGAATACATGGGCACATGGGGTAGATGCTGACCAATAGGAGAGCAGGATCTTACAGCGTTGATTAGCATTAGGAACCAATGGGAGAGCGGGAGGATGGTGGCGAGTCTACTCAGTTGGCGGTGCGGAAGTTTTAAAATTGTTCTCGGTGGTTCTGGCGAATCTCGGGACTTTACAGCAACAACCTTTCGTAACCTGAATTATCTTCGTATGTAGAGCCAAAAATATCCTCGTATTTGCTTTTGTAACTTGGATTTTTCGTAACTTGGGACTTTCGTATGTCGAGGTACCACTGTACTAGACATCGTCCTACTAGTATCTGACCTTTCAGTAGGTGCAAATCTAGGCAAAAGCGACCATAAAATTATCTCATTTCAAATTAATGTTCAACATAAAAAAGAGAAGATATTAATGAGATTAGACTACCGTCGGCAAGACCTAAATAAGCTAAAGGGGTATGTTAAAAATCTAGAGTACGACAAGAACACAGGCATAAATAAACACTGGGAAGCCTTTCAAGAGGAATACACAGAAAAATGCTCTAGATGTATGCCATTAAGACAAATACTAACAAATAGCAACCCTCGGCCTAAGTGGTTCAACAGGGAAATTAAAAATAAGATAAGAGAAAGAGACATTGCACAAATCAATGAACCCACACCCAACACCAATAGAAGCAAGCAGACATAAAGAACTCTTTCTGTAGATTGGTGGATAAATTAGTAAGACATGCAATGATAAATGAAGATAAGAGAGCTGCATCAGCTTGTAAAGAAAACCCAAAAGAATTTTCTGCACATGTTAATAGTAGGAAACCAAAAAATAGCATAGGTCCCCTTAGGGACATAAGAGGCAACCTGGTGAACTCAGACTTGGAAAAAGTTGAGTTATTGAATAAATTTTTTACTATTTTATTCACAACTAAGACACTACCTCAATATTAGAACCTGCTATTAAATATGAAGGGGCAGATCCACTGGACAAAATAATATTTACAGAAGAGGACATTAAAAACAAAATAGACAGACTCGACAAGTTCAAATCTTCTGGCCTGCCAAGAGAAATTAAAGAGCTAAAAGAGGAGATAGTTCCTCCCCTATATAAACTCTACAGGAAAAGTGCTGAACAAAGAAGGGCACCAAAAGAATGGAAACTAGGAAATGTGCCCCCAGTTTACAAAAAAGGTCCAAGAGAAGAGTCAGGATATTATAGACCAATCTGCCTAACGTCAGTATTTTGCAAGATTTTTGAGTCCATAATTGCAGATCAAATTGTGGATCACATAGATAGAAACATCTTATTGTTAAACAGTCGACACGGTTTCAGACAAAACAGATCCTGCCTCTCAAATCCCTTGGAGTTTTTTCATTACATGTTAGGTATCTACAACATTAGTAGGAGAAACAGCAGACTCGGTTGAAGACTGGCTAACTTATAGAATACAGAGTCGTAATAAATGGTGAAGAATCAGAATGGACAGATGTAACAAGCGGAGTTCCCCAGGGTTCTGCCCTTGGCCCTCTCTTATTTGTGATTTACATTAATGACATTGATGTCGGCTTAACTAGCAGGATAGCCAAATTTGCAGATGACACCAAACTAGGTGTAAATGCAGCAGACCCAGATGCAGTGGAAAGTTTAAGAAATTATTTAATGAAAATAGGAGAGTGGTAAAATAAATGGCAAGTGCCTTTTAACGTAGATAGGTGTAAAGTGTTACAAATAGGAACAAACAACCCTCATGCCAACTCTGTGCTGCTAGGGAATGACATAAATAGTGTAGAACAAGAGGAGGACCTTGGAGTCATTATTACCAAGGACTTAGAATCCACAAAGCAGTACATAAAAGCAGAAAAGAAGGCACAGAAACTAGTGGGATACGTAAAGAGGCAATTCAATTACAGAAACAAGAAAACTGGGCTCCAGCTCTACACATCAATAGTTAGACCCTATCTTGACTATGCAGTACAATTTTGGTCACCCACACTAAGAAAAGACATAAATAGATTAGAAGGAATACAAGCAAGAGCCACAAAGTTTATTCCATCCATCAGGCAAATAGGTTACCGAAGACAACTGGAAAGCCTGAAGATGTATGGCTTAGAAACATGACGATTGTGAGGACAACTAATAAACATTCAAAATACTAAAAGGCATAACAAAAGTAGACAGTAACCTATTTACATTAAATGAAAACCAGACAAGAAATAATGGATGGAAACTAGAACTGAAGAGATACAGCACATCCCATTGTGGGAACTTCTTTACATTCAAGATATGTGGAACTTGGAATAAATTGCTACTAGAAGTTGTAAACAGCAACAGTGTGGAAGAGTTTAAAAGAAAGCTAGACAAAATCATTATGGCACTGTGAATGCACAGTAAAACCTGCTCCTACAAATAAGTGAGCACATGATGTCTCCTCGAATGGACTAACAAGTCTTGAGGCATCCTAATCCTTGTAACTCTCTCTCTCTCTCTCTCTCTCTCTCTCTCTCTCTCTCTCTCTCTCTCTGCCAAGATTTACCAGTAATTGAATCTGACATTAAAAATTTTTATAATGATGCAGAGCATAGTAAATGATTTGGCAAATAAAATTCCACATTTTCATTAAAGTTATTACATATTTGGGCAAAGTATATAGCCGTGACACTGTCTAAGGCATCGTTAACCAGTCTCAGGCACTGTTAGGGGGATTGATGACACTTGTAGACTTTTGAATTTCAGTCACAGGTGATTTTCAGTTACGTTATTACCAACGATTTTCAGTTATGTCAAGCCCCAGGAATGGAACCCCTGTTTGTAACCATGGGCTGCCTGTACTGGGTTACTGTTTTTATATACTATACCATATAACCTAGGGTTGGATGTAAACAACAACCTGGGTTAGACAAAAATATTAGTTTTACTATAAGGGTACATGTTACATCGTTAGTTTCTGTATTATATAGGCTTTTGTATTTAAATGTGATCTATAATATCTTGATTAGGTAATATCCTACATAGTAAGCTAAGAAAGAACAAATGAGCCTAGGATTATACCTAGTTTTTATAACTGTACCATATCTATAAGGTTACATACTATTAAGATATTACATAGCCTATATCCTTAAAAGTGATATAAACGTAGAACAGGCCGTACCCTAACCAGATTAAGTAGGAATCCCTTTTTAGGGGAATGTCCTGCTGTTAGGTGAGAAACAGCGTGGCTTAGTACAGTAAGTTCCAGAAATGAAGCGACAAATTTCAGAAGATTTCGTTCAAAATTCACTAACTGGCAACTATACAACTTGTAGCTGGAAAACTTTCTTTTTCTACAGTGAAAGCTCTATCAAGCAAAATAAAGCTAACATATGATGCACAAATATCAAATCTATGATATATATAACAATCATAAGAAAAAATTACGGTAACAGTAATTATTTTAAAGTATAGTAATTACTTCAAATTAAAGAAACAAAACAATTTGAAATTTTCGTTCAACACAGGATAACCAACATTACCAATGTAACCTTCAAGCAATGTGGAAACAAATATTTAATATCATAGTTTATTATCAATTATTTTAGCAAAGATGCATAAAACCATGCAAGTATCAATAGAATGTAAAGGGAAAATCTCCGCGACATTAAACATAATCAACCATGAATGCACTTAGATTCAATAGAGAAGTTGGGTGTGGTTGGTAGTTCTGATTCTAGCTTCTAGGACCGAACATAAAACACCATATTCGAGAAAGGCTCTAACTACTGATGCTACCGTCAGGTGACTAGGCCTAGTTCCGGGCATAGCAAGGCTTACAATGCAAGGCCACTGTCTGTTGTTTAGGCAAAGATAGAACCATCAGGACCGACACCTGGACCTGTCCTTGCACCTGGGAAACAGACTCGCTATATAATAAATAAGAAAGACTGTCGCAAGCAACCAGAACACCCGTAAAATCACCAACTGGTTGAGTAGGGAGACGACAGACCCCAACCACCCCTCCTCCCCTCTACCTCTACCTCTACCCACAATCTTAACTCCACCTTTTTCACTTCAACCTTTTTCTTCAAATCTTCGAATCATATTCCAACCGTGAAATTTAAGACTGAATTTGCGTAAGTGGGCGTATCATAAGGGAGTGATATCACCTAAATTCATATTTCCACGGACCACCAGTAATCAGTTCGATCCAGTCAAGCATTATTATGTAACAGAAATGTATGAGTTTTTTTGTTTTTTATATATATATATATATATATATATATATATATGTATATATATATATATATATATATATATAATATATATATCATATATATATATATATATATATATATATATATATATATATATAATATACCGTATATACTCGCATATTATGCGACTTTTGAAACCTAATTTTGAAGCTAATTTTAAAGGAGGGGTCGCATCATACACGCGGTTATAAAATTAGCGTTAACCGTCTATGCTTTCCCAACTTGGCAGATCGCGATAGTTACTACCGGAGGAAAACAAGTAGATCTTTTAAAAAGTTATGTTTTACTTGTACTTCACTATATACATAATATTGTATGCATTCTCATATTACTATTGTATTTTAAAATGCAAAAGAGCGATCGTGCGCCATTTGCATTATTTTGGTTTATACAACATGTTTAACTGTTCTAGACTAACCATCTATAATTTCCAAATCAGTAAGGCACAACACCGAAGGATTTTTTACTTTTTGTTTTACACAGTAAAGAAACATTTGTTACTTGAACTATTATTTTCCTTTTAGGATACGCAGGTAAGTGAAAATTTATTAAAGTAAAAAAAATTGCATAAAATTAATAAACTAAAATCCTCCAAAGTCGCTCTCCGTGTCCGTATCATCAAATACTGCTCTGAATTCTTTGCCATCAAGGCAGTCATTATATTCGTCATCTTCCAGATCTTTGATCATTTCATCCTCATCTCCTGCATCTTCGTATAGGACATCGTCAATTCATATGGAAGGTATAGTCTTGTCACCGTGGCGAGCTCTCTGGCGTGGCTTTTAAAGATCTGCCCTTATGCTAATTTTACAAAAACAACAACTGCCCGTGTGTGACAGACCTTTGAATGTCCTTGAGACAAACCCCGAGGCTATAATTATAAGATTATAAGGGTTTCTCCTTCCCAGGTACTTTAATCTCCTTCCTATTCGGCCTCTCTCTCTCTCTCTCTCTCTCCTAAATCTTACAGCTGTTTTCCGAGCGAGAGCTTTTTTATGGGACAACATAGGCCCGCATTTCGCATTTTCCATACCTATTTATTTCGTATACGATTGGCCTTTCTCGGCTGTGAAGTTGATGTCTATCTATGGATGAGATGACCAGGAATAAACTTGTAAGTCGGTGTCAAAGTCACTCCACTCTTCAGTCAGGCCAAAACTTTGCCATATCGCATTCAAGCAATATTCAGTCATTGTTTCCCTATCTATTATTTTCTGAGAGAGAGAGAGAGAGAGAGAGAGAGAGAGAGAGAGAGAGTCTGTTTGTATTACGATGTTTATTTTCTCACTCGTCAAACTTACTGTTATGCTTTATTTCATATTTCCTTGCTCACCAATTTATTCTATACCTACGATATTAAGTAATCAAGATATGTGTAGACGGGAGAAATGCCTCCAGACTGTACAGTCAGTATGGATTTAAACGCACGTGGAACTGGTTGAAATTATTCGCAACAGCACCAAAATGAGATGCCCCGTTGATAGAATATCTGACTCCGTTTCTTGTTATTGCATAAAAAAACTTTATCAATCGTGAACCTACGTAATTATTTAGAATTCTGCGCAATGGAAAAGATAATATTTGATATCTGAATAATGGGAGAAATGGTTTTATCTCTGTTGTTGTTATAAATTTGGCAGATATGCGATCAAACACGTGGGTGGACCAAAACAGCCCAGCCAGAGAGCTCCGCTCATTTTGTAAATACTATTGTTTGGCGTGCTAGGCTTACCCCGATTCATTTGGGTGTGCGCTACTCAAATAATCACATTTTCTTACTAATCCCAAGAGTTGACCATGGAAAATCCCAAGATTAACCAAAAATCCCAAGATAATAAAATAATTGACATATGCCAAGCTTTGGAGTCCTAAATATTTACTCTGTCTATCAGGAAGATACTGATAAAATTGAATTGACGGGGGCAAATCTTTACTGAGAGAGAGAGAGAGAGAGAGAGAGGAGAGAGTATTTTCATGTAATTAGTAAAATACACTAATAAAAACAAAAACTACGTACTGTATGCAAAGCACACACATCATCGTTAGCTTCCCGTGTGTTACGTGTAAACGTTCATTCTAAGAAATTCACAGAGTTAGTTATAAACTAACACTTGATTGGCTGGTTAGTAGCCATGGAGATCTGTTATCCAATGACTCCGCCCTCTGCTTCTGTTCTATTTATAGACATATGCCTGTGGATGACACTAGGTTTGAACGTTACCATGTTCGTGATTTTCTGACTGCTGACGGCAAAAATTACTCGATAATTTTCTTTATATAATTATTTCTTCGTGAAAACAATAATATAAATATGATCATTTTTTTAACTTTAATGTATAGTGGTATGAAAAATACCAGTGTGTCGTAGCGATGCGTCATCAATATAGTTGTATGAAAATACCGCATGGTGTTGTAGCGATACGTAATCACAAAGTACAAATCCTTTTCCCAGGGCCATCCTCAAAATTTTACGACTCTTCAACTGCAAGATCGATATTGGTGAAATATATTATATAGTCATACTTATTGTTGAAATTCACAAGTTGAACTGCAAAACATTATATTTTGATTGTTATGTACAATATATTTTTTGTGTTTTACGGTAATGGTGTTTTTTTTGAAAAAATAATAGCTATTAGTGAACATATGATATTAATTGTCCACCCACTATTTTATTATAGGTGATCTTGAATTATCTCACATTCATGTAACAGTATTATATTAATTTATTTAAATAAACAGTAATTAATAAATAACAATAATGAAAACAAAGGGAAATTTTTTTTTCTGCAGTAGTGATGTTTGTTTGATTATGCATCAGACCTCACATTTCCGAAATTGAAAAATTCCAAAAACCGAAACATCGGAATGTGTACTACACTTTTTTAAACACGCACACAATGTCTACCACATTTACTGATACCCGTTGGTGAAAGACTCAAATTACAGTATTTATTTCTGAGAGAGAGAGAGAGAGGGAGAATGATTTAGGACTCCAAGGCGTGTTATTTTTACAATTATTTTATTATCTTGGTATTCTTTTATAATCTTGAGATCTTCTATTCAATTCTCGAGATTAGTAAGAAAATTACCGTAACTTCACTAGCAGCAGCACATCTGAACGACTCGGCCATTAGCACGCTAAACCACCAACCTTATGAACTGACTCGGAAGAAAAGGAACTCGCAATGATACATTGAGATACATGACAAAACCCACTGTTTTTATTGGTGAAAATTTTTGGGGTCGCATGCCCTCGGTTAGCGGGCAGGGGTTCCGTTCCTGGCCACCGACGCCCAAGCGATTTTCGACGCTGAGCGATTTTAAAGCCTACGGCGCCGCACACCTTCTTTCGAAACTCTAGACCAGTCAAAGGCGCCGTAATCCCACGACGGCGCAATAAGGTAAGTAAAATTATATTTATGCAGTATAGTACTATAGAATTTACTGTACAGTACATGTGGGTGTCTAGAGTATGTAAAGATATATAAAGTTTATACATTGTACAGGTAGCTGGAGTGTTCAGTTTATGATCATTAGTCTACGATAGTCTGATTTTATGAGAGATCAAATTACAATGGCCTAACTTTATCCATCTTCTAGTTACATAAGTTCAATAACAAGCAAAAGAGAATGATGAAAGTATGGTTTTAACGTTATACTCGTTGCGTGAACGTGTACAGCCATGAGCAAACCGAACGAGAAACGACTTATTTTTTTTTCTAAGTACAACCGAACTGGATAACATCTGTTTGGCTTGTATTTCGATCATCATACTACAGTGCAACATTGCCGTATTTGTTATAAATGGCTTATGTATAGAATAGAACTGAGATATCTTAATGTAATAAACTTTATTCGCTATAGATCAGAGATCAATATAGATTAAAGATCAATCGGGAAATATACCGTTAAATTTAAACCTAGTTATAACTGAAGCCAGAAAAGAAAATGTTCAAGGTGCTAATGACTATTATCGTACATCGGCAACAAGGATAAAACTGCAGTAAACGTCTGCCATCACACACAACTGTAGATAAAATTGGGATAAAATCATTTTAATCAAAACTACTGTGCTTGAAAGAACACATTTTACTGTGGTTTCACGCCGATATAAGATATGTAACGTAAAGTTCGTATTACGATGAATATAAAGGATTATTGCGAAACGGAATCACGTAATTTTTTACGCAATAAAAAACATGCCGCCAAACGTAATCTGTAATGAAAAAAATAGTAGTTCACATTCACAACGAGACATATTCAATAAATATTTCCACCTAAAAACACGCTGTGTAAGGAAAAATAACTTTGTCTCATATAAGTCAAGTATATAGATATTCGTTTATGCTAACTAGAAGCAAGAGCATTCGCTCAGAATTGCGTTATGGTGAAACAAACTCGTATTCATCAGCTGATTTCAAACCACAACATTGGCCGCTCCGCGGAATATGGGCTTAAGTTTGCCGTAGTATTTTAAAATACAATAATATGAGAATACATACAATATTCTTGGATACAGTGAAATAATGTATAACTTTTTAAGGGATTTATGGAAAAGATGCATAATTAATAAAATAACGCAATGCATTTTTCGGAACTGGCGGACAAGAACGAACATGAAAAACTATCCCCTGACAACGTGAAGCGTAGTTACAAAGGCTGCCTTAATTTGTATCTTATTTCTCTACAAAAATGAAAATACCTTTACGTAATATATTTTCATACACATTTTAAACATAAAAGCATAAACATTTGAAAAAATCGACACATCGATCGCTAAATTTGCACTCTTTTTAACTATATTTTGGAAGAGCGGCAGACGGTGGCATACAAGAACGAACTTGAAAAAACATCGTAGTCGATAACTTGAAGGGGAGTTTCAAAAGCTGCCTTTTTTTCATATTTCTGCACAGAAATAAAAATACCCTATTCGTAATACATTTTCATACACATTTTAAATATAAAAGCATAAACATTTATAAAATCGACACATCGATCGCTAATTTGCACTTTTTTTAAAATCGATATTTTCGTAAGAGCGGGCAGGCGGCGGCTTACAAGAAAGAACATGAAAAAATATCGTATTTGATAACGTGGAAATGGCAGTTTCAAAAGCTGCCTTTGTATCATATTTCTGTACAGAAATAAAAATGCCTTTCACGTAATACATTTTCATACACATTTTTTAAACAAAAGCATGAACATTTTATGAATTGACACATCCATAGCTAAATTTGCACTTATGTAACTCGATATTTTCGGCATAGAACGGCGTCAGAGAGTTATTATTTAATGAATATTTTGACGACCGCCGTAAAAACCGATTCGCCGTTGAGTGATTGCGCCGTTAACCGCGGGCCGCCTATATATATATATATATATATATATATATATATATATATATATATATATATATATATATATATATATATATATATATATATATATATATATATAAAGAAGTACCCGAGCATGGACAATAGGCCTAGTGCCGATTCTTAAAAACAGGCCTCTGGTTATTCCTGAGTAGATAAAAAGGTCCTGAGAGAGAGAGAGAGCACAACAGGATATACTCGAATTAGAAATAATGCTCGCCAAGCATATTCACACACCGTATCGTACGGACAAGAATCACTCCGTATCGTACGGACAAGAATAGTCTCACTTATGCACTGAAAAAAAAGGTGGAAACCTACGAAAATACTTGTTTGATGCCACCCTGAACGCAATTCCACGTGCAAAAAATTTGCACAATTGAGGAATCGATGAAATTATTATCTAACAAGCTGGAAAATATATTTCCTTGATTCTTGAAATAGGCCTAACCATGTAGCCAACGCTAAACGCGCATATACTTGGGATTTTTTTTACACTAACTTTTGTCTTATTTATATTTCATTTAATCAGATGCTAAACTTCTCAGTGCTTTATTAAAAGAAATAATAACTTTCGATATAACGCTATAAAAGTCGAAAGTTAATTTACAAATTATATTAGGCCAATGCTTATGCACTCGGTTCCTGCTGTCACTCTATGGTGAACACTTGATATCACACATTGAGAGCCGCAGATGATTCTATGGGGAATTTTTTCTTTCTTTCCATTTAATAAACAATTAATGAACTAACATTGATCAGGTTCACTGGGGAAATACTTTCTGTGCTTATACAGTTAATCACTGATACGTATTATCATATAAATAGGATGACAATAATTGGAATAAAATATACTAACTGGCAACCCCACGAGTTTCTATAGAAGTACGCTCAATTCTGAGCTTTGTCGCTTCACTTCTGGAACTTACTGTACCAGACAAAACTGTAGTCTCAGCTACATAAAGCAGGAAGCCAGATCATAAAAGGGTTGTTTTCTATATAAGGGATTTTGACGAAGGAAAAATCTATTTCTGGGTGATTGGCTCGTGTCGCCCTATGAAAGGATCCTTAATATCATTCTTTCTAGGTAAAAATTAATCTAAAATTACCAGAGAAAAACAAAATTAGGAAAATGTCAGTAAAACTGACTCGCTCATCTTAAAAAGAAGTGTCGGTATGGTAATAGGGGCGAGTGGGAATCACTACCACGAGACATTCACCAATTAGAACTTCCAGTCAGAATCCCCTTAAGAGAGAGCTGATACCAACGGGCGATGCAGCCGCTACTACTACTACTAGAGGACGCCACGGACAGCAGCGCCCCTAGCGGACATCCTTAATCTAAAAACATCTTGTCTGCCATGGGGGGGAAAACAATATAGGGGGGTGGGGTTTCATAGGGCGACACGAGCCAATCACCCCAGAAATAGATTTTTCCTTCGTCAAAATCCCTTTTCTGGGCTCAGCTCGTGTCGGCCTATGAAAGAGTACCAGAGAAAACAGACAAGATAAGATGGGAAAAAAGGAACAAATGAAAGGCAGTTGTAAAATGATGGATATAATATAAGTAAATCAATTACAGCATACAACTAAGTACTTAAACTAACTTATACTAAATAGTAAATTAACAGAACGTTAGTAATTTAAAGTACTTAAAAACAGTAATCACAGTAAATTACATGATGCAGTTGTAATATAAACAAAAGGAATTTACTTGAAAATATTTACAAAATATACAAACACATTGTGTCCTACCCTAGCATAAAAATAAAGGGTAGGTACACTGAAGTACACCATCAGTACAAGTGTGGATGTCCCTAGCAAAAAAATAAGGGACAATCCACTATATGATTCAGCGGCTAAGGCTAGGATATCCAAGTAGCATGGCGATAGGGTGAGGCATGTTGGATGATGTAGGTAGAAAGGAGACCTGGATCTATACTACGACTACTATATAGTATCAGGGGAAACAATGTTTCCCGCTGCTACTGCTGAAAAATTTTAAAAGATTCCAAGGACTTAAGATAATGACGTTTAAAGACTGTCGGGGATTTCCATCCAGTATACTTTTTAAGATCCTCAAAGTTCATATGCTGAAGTAATTAATTGAGGTGGCTACTCCCCTGATATCATGTGCTTTTGGGAATGAACTCAGGATTTGCTTGTTTAATGAAGTAAAGGATTTGTTGCCTAATACCTTTTACTGACAAAGTACCACCTTTTTCTCTCATGAAGAGAGCACTGAGGATCTTGATGAAGTACGAGATAGAAAGGCTCTAAGAGTTGATGCTGGGCAGAGAGAAGGATCCTGGGGAAGTGGGATAACTTTCCAAGGGGCCCACCTTGCAAGAGGATCCTATTCATTTTTGGCTAAAAAGCTACGATCCGGAGCAAGTAGAACTTCTCCTGATGGGAGGAATTCCACATGACCCGCATCCCTGGATAGAGCGACAGTTCTGAAATTCTAGCTCCTGAAGCTAGGCTTAATAAGAATAATGTCTTTCTCAGGAGCATTATGAATGTACAAGACGAGTTGTCAGTATCTGAAGCTAGTTTTGAGGACATCATTTAAGAACCATGAGACTGCAGTCGGCCTTTGAGAAGGTCTAAGTCTAGCACAGGCTTTAGGGATAGACGTGAAATAAGATTCAGGTCAGATCTATCTGAAAACCTAATTGAAGATCTTCTTCTTAAAGCCGATTTATGAGTGGTAATAGTGCTAGCTGCTAAACCTTTTTCAAACAAGGATCTGAAAAAGGATATAGCTAGATTAACTGTCATGGTTGTAGTGTTCGATTCTTTCAGGAAAGATGCTAATAATTTTTTAACAGCTGAGTCATATTGTCTAATGGTTGACTCTCTCTTATCTGATTCTAGGAAGAGAATATTCTGTGGATCAATATTAGCATCTTTATTAGCCGCAAACTTCATGAAGTCCATAAAGTTAGGTTCTGGAGAATTCCTGAGGAAGCGAACACAGTCCTCATTTGTACTGATATGTATAGCTTGGGATTGGGGATCCGTTGAGGTCGGAGGCCCAATTCCAGAAGAAGAGGATACCAGTTGCTCTTGGGCCAGTCCGGTGCAATCAGAGCTACTATCCCTTTGAAAGACCTTATTAGTTTTGCTTAGGACTTTCAAGAGAAGATTCACTGGAGGAAAAACATAAATCTTCCTCCACTGATTCCAATCCAGCGACAGGGCGTCCGTGGCATAAGCCAGAGGGTCCAGGTTGGGGGCCACATAGCAAGGGAGCTTGTGGTTCGCTTGTGAGGCGAAGAGATCCACTTGGAGACCTCCCGGGGGACTCTCAGGCTTATCCACTGGAAGACCCGTCGTCTAGAGACCATTCTGATTCCAGAGGAAACTGACCGGAGACAGAGCGTCTGCTATCACATTTCTTACCCCTGCCAGGTGAGTGGCAGACAGATGCCATTTGTGTTTGTTTGCTAGGGCAAAGATGGCTATCATGACATGATTCACATGCTTGGATTTGGACCCTCCTCTGTTGATGCAATGAACTACCACTGCACTGTCCAAAACTAGCCTTAGATGAGACTTCTTCGGGGGAAGCAGTCTCTTCAAGGTAAGAAATACTGCCATTGCTTCCAGAAACGTTTATGTGAAGCTGGCGAAATTGAACTGACCAAGTCCCCTGAACCTGTTTGAACTGAGAGTATCCCCCCCACCCGGACAGGGAGGCATCCGTGTGAATGGTTAACACTGGAAGGGGATATTGAAGGGGTACCTTCTTGGCTAAGTTCTTTACTTTTGACCATGGACGGAGCTGATTGCGGAGGATCTGTGGGATTACTGACAACTTGTCTCGAGATTTGGTGTTCGCTCTCGATCGCCAAATTCGATTTAAATCTTTTAGCCTTGCTTTCAGAAGGATATCTGTTACCGAAGCAAACTGAAGGGACCCTAGGATTCTCTCCTGGTTTCTCCTTGATGTTTGCTTGCATTTGAGAAATTGCCTGACAGATTTTGCTATTTCCTTCCGTTTGGCCACTGGAATTGACAGATTGTGGGAAGACAAATCCCATTGGATTCCCAGCCACTGAAAACGAGACTCCGGGGTAAGTCTGGATTTCGTTTTGTTTATCTGGAAACCCCAGATGTTCCAGAAAGTGAACTACTTTTTGGTGGCTTCGAGACATTCCTCGACGGTTGGTGCCCAGATCAACCAATCGTCGAGGTATGCTGCTACCATGATTCCCTTGAGTTCTCAATGGCTGTACAACCACTTCTGCTATTTGTTTTTTTTTCGTGAATACCTTGGGGGCTACATTCAGAACCGAAGGGCATCACTTTGAATGAGAATGTCTGATTCCTAGTCTGAATCCTAGGAATGGGCGGAAGTGCCTGGCTATAGGGATATGATAGTAATGCGTCTGTAAGATCGATGGAGCATGTGACGGCTACACGCGGAAGTAAGGTCCTTACTTGCGAGAGGGTAAGCATCTTGAACTTGTCGCAACGAATGAAAGAGTTTAGCTTTGACAAGTCTAAGATTACCCTTCTTTTTTGTTGAGATCCTTTCTTTGCACGCTGAATAAGCGACCTTGAAATTTAGATGCTTGACTCTCGCAATAGCTCCTTTCTGAAGAGTTCCTCCGCGTAATCTGTCAATTCCTCTGATGGTATTTGGTGGAATGATTTGATTGGATTGGAGGATCTTTGATCCAACTCCAACCCAATCCTTTGGACACTATGCTCTGTGCCCCAATTGCTGAACCCCCACCTGTGGCGGAAGAAGAAGGAACAGCCTCCCTCCTACCTGGGGAGCCTCATTGTTGATGGGCAGTTGACCACCACGCCCTCCTCTGAACTGCCTGCTCCTTGTCGCCCTTCCTGCGCCACGCTGGCGAAAGTAACCTCTCGCCCTACCTCTCGGTTGTTTGTAGCCTTGAGCCTCAAAATGTAGGGTTGAAGGAACCGGCGAGATTGCGTTAGGAGGTCGACGGCTGTGATTGAGGAGCAACAGAGGAGGATGGGCTGGTTCTGTTTCGAACTAGCAGGTTGTCCTGTTGGGTAACCGGGACGGCTGCACAAATTGCTGCTGTTGCTGGTGTTTCTGATACGGCTGGAACCTCTTACCAGCCTTCTTTGGTTTCTTACCAGCAGTGGGGACGGATTCTTGTTTCCTCTTTGACGAAATTACCCCACCTAGCTCTAAGGCTCTGGTTGAGCCTAGCAGCCTCGTGGTGCACTTCATTAACAGCGGACTCTGGGAACCGAGATCCGCTCCCCACATGCTAGAAGCCAAGAGTCTATTAGGCTCCGTGCCTAATAGTGCACTCCTGCAGAACGTGCTTTCGCAATTCCTCCTAGCTTGGAAGAAGTCAAAAGCATCTGTTAGAACCGTCTGAAAAACTGGGATTTTGCTAAGATCTTAAACAGCGGTTCCGTCGCATATGAAGGAGAGCAGCCATTTACCGTATTATAAGAGAATTGAGGGACCTGCCAAACTTGGTTCGCGCGTCGAACTCTGCCTGAATCAGGGAATCAGGCAGCCTTGGCAGCTTCTCGCCGAACTGGTCCATGGCGCAGTCCGGTTTGAGCTTACCAAGCGTGAACGTAGCTGGCAAGTTCTCCCACAATTCTCCGAAAGCCGGGAAGAGCGGAGAAATAGACTCCGCCTCCCTTAACTGTGCATGGGCTCATCCTTGAGGACTGCCTGAAGGGTCTTCTCTACTATTTTCGTGGCGAACGGAAGAGAAGCCTCCTCTTCCGTCGCGAAAATAGTAAAAGGACTCTTATAGGCCTGGAGCTTAGTGTTCGTGCACTCCCAGTCCTCAAGGCAGTGAACCCATTCCGCTGGGCATGATCCCTACTGTATAGAACGACTCTCTAGAGATCTTGTCTTCCCTAGTAAGAGCCGTTACAGTCAGCCTAGCATAACCCATGAAAGGCTGCGTCAGACCCGGAGGGTAAAACTCGAAGTCCTCAATCCTCCGAGTTCCACACTCCGGGATAGAGATCATCCCATCCTTAAAAGGAGCGTAGGCAGCTACTCTCCATGGATTCTCCATGGAGAAAGCTGGCAGAGAGTCGTATGGCGGGAGTTGGAGAGAATGCCAGTGCTTGGCGCGCTGGGGAGACTGGAAGAGGGACCTGAGAGAGCCCAGCTACTCGGGCTCCTCATTCTCTCTAACCCTGTTAGAGAGATCTTGTATGGACTGGCCTGATTGAGACAGAGTGCTCGTCGACATTGTGCGAACATCTGCTCGAATCTCGTCCCCAGGGCGGGAGACTTGCGAGCCAACCAACGCCCGCCCCACCTGTTGCATCACCACTGCTGAGAAAACAGTGGGATCAAAAAGGTGCTAGGTCCTGCTCCTCCCACCGGCGTTGCCGGAGTGGAAGCGGTGGAGGCATGGAGAAGGCATTGGCTCGGCGGGAGCGCGAGCCTTCTCCTTTAGAAGCCTTGCTTCTAGAGCTTCTTCGGAGTGAGAAGAACCGCTTAGCTTTCACCGCGTCGGCGTAGGAAGTCGAAGACTTCCTAAGCCGAAGAAGACGAAGACGACTTCCTAGAAGTTGTCTTAGCTAGCGTCTTCGGTTCTCTCTGTCCCTTCACCTTTGGGGGTACAGAGAGAGCGGGAGAGAGCGGGTAGGGATCTCAGATCCCACAAAGCCTTGGAAAGAAGCGCTCGAAGAAGGGACAGGAGAAGATCCAGGAGCACCCAAGGAAAGACCTTGGGAGCCCGACACACCTACCTCAACCAAACAAATCCTCTGCCCCTACCGCCATGGGCTCGATGTTTGTTAGGTCCAGGGCAGCGACGTCTGGGACCGACTCCTGGGAAGCTACGACCCCAAAGGATTGCTGGAGATCTTGCTGGATGGAGGCTATAAGAGGGGCTGCGGACAAGGGTTTGGGGTCAACATACCCCGTTGACTTGCCCGCAGGGAAGATATGGACGGCCAGTTATCTAAAATATAAGGCTGGCCTTTGGCGCCGTTCTTCCCGAAGCCGCCCACCCACGCTTTCAGGGTGGCGAGGGCGACCTCCCTCACACCAGTAGCCTGAAAGAAAGGGCGAGATGAGCTTCTAATGGCGGAACGGGGTTAAACAAAACTTATGACTAAGAGTTGTTAGTAAAATGATAAGGAAGCCTATAATGGACTTACCCCATCATCCCAGCTGACCGACTAGGTCGTAGCAGATGGCGGCAGGCTTCTGGGTGCCAGACGATCATTCTCGTTAAATGACGTGGCACAAGGGGCGTGAGACCTGCACTCATCGTGGCCGCAGGGGTCGTTACAACGTCGCGTTGCACGCCGGGACCTGACAGTTGGTAGCCTGTAAGTGGAAAGATACCATGAGTATCAGGAAAACACTTACAGCCTAACAGTTTGCTCCGCCTGGTGCCGGAGCGATAAAGTTAGATTAAACCAGAGCCCCGCCATAAAACGTGTGGTAACAAGGTTGGGTTAGTGTCCTAGCTATAAAGCTCCGCTGATGGCGGGGACACAAAAGGAAACCAACCATGAGTGGTGGTAATTGGAAACCACGGGATGGGGGGAAAAATGCGGGGATGGTAGATATATAAATAATAAAATTAAACAATTCATCGTAAAATTAGGGTATATCCTTAAAATAACAATAACAAACCTTTCCCCAACCCGTCTACTAGAAGAGTGCGCGGGTAAGAAGCAAGCTCCCTTCCGGTAGCGGGATGAGAGATGTAAGGATATAGTAGGCAAGCACCGACCACTAGTAGTGCCCACCCTGCCCGCTGGCGGAGCCAGTAATCTATAACCAAAGGTGCCCCGGCTGCGACGGAAGGCTCCTTTCGTTATAGCGAGGGAAGGTGGCTGAGCAACTGGGGAGGGGGGAGGAAGGTCGGCGTAACACGGCGGGACGAGAGAGAGAGAGGGGGGGGGGGATGGCCTACTCCTCCCCGCCTCACCGACTACCCGCTCGGAGACCCGGTACCTCATGAGTGGTCGCCCCTATACCCCCCGCTGGGAGGAACCCCTGGCCACCTCAGAGAGAGAGAGAAGAGAAGGCGACTGAGGTTGTCATGACAACCAAGGGGTCCCCCAGCCCTCCCTATATCAGGTAGGGAGGGATGGGGCAGGGCAGGGTAAGGTGCGATGGAACACGTGACCCAAGTGGCCTAGGCCGCGAGCAACACAACCGTGGAAGGGCCACGTGAACCAGGCTGTACCAATACAAGGAACATGCACCTAGGCTAGCCTAACACCCCCTAAATATAATATATATACATCGAAAAGATGGAAAAGACACTTTTAGTAAAAGAGAAAGAAGCCCCAGGAGGAGGCAGACTGTTTCCAAGAAACAGAAGCCTACTCGGAGCCAGCGATAGCCGATGAAGAGCAAGAGCCGGGATGCTGGGCAGGAATAATAATAATAGCCCTAAATACCAAACTAAGAGAGATGGTAGGGGGGGCTAAACTAGCTAAAACTCGATGTAAAAGACAATGAACGTAATATAGTAAGCCCATAAGTATAAGAAGTCCCAGTATGGAGGACCGGGAATTCTTAACGAGGCAGCATGGCGCCACCACGAGACAACCGGGAAACCGTATATGACCTATTAGGAGGAAAATACTGTACCCGGAAGATAAAAATGTGGTAAAACATTACTTATGAGTTACTTAACTTAGCCGTTGCAATTGCAGAGCGTTCCATGGTGAGAAAAGGAAAAATCCCGAAAATAGCACAGCACAGAAAAATAATGCGTTCTGACGCTAGCGCTAATAATTAAGGATGTCCGCTAGGGGCGCTGCTGTCCGTGGCGTCCTCTAGTAGTAGTAGTAGCGGCTGCATCGCCACCGTTGGTATCAGCTCTCTCTTAAGGGGATTCCTGACTGGAAGTTCTAATTGGTGAATGGTCTCGTGGTAGTGATTCCCACTCGCCCCTATTACCATAACCGACACTTCTTTTTAAGAGTGAGCGAGTCCGTTTTACTGACATTTTCTTAATTTTGTTTTTCTCTGGTAATTTTAGATTAATTTTACCTAGAAAGAATGATATTAAGGATCCTTTCATAGGCCGACACGAGCTGAGCCCAGAAATATAGTTTGTATCCTAGGTTTTAGATAAGCCTAGAATAAGAAATATTCCATGCTTAGCTTAACGTTGATTATACTAGAAGAATTAACCCAACCCATATAAAACAGTAACATGGGTTAGTTGAATGAATTATTTCAGAAAAGTTTATTCTGAATGGCATGCCATTTTAGAATTAAAATTTCATAGCCTTTGCAAAAGGACTAATAGTTTCATTAATACAGCCATATACAGGTTTCAAAACTAACCTAAACCTCAAAGGGTTTAAGTTAAAACTGTTAAGATGGAGTATGCTAATGATACAGGGATTTATAGAGTTGCCACTTTTTAAAAAAATTTATACTAATTAGTTTCTAATAACTGTTTTTTTCTACCATGGAACCTTAGTTTTTGTACATAGTCCATTCCGGAACCTCCCACAAAGTCCGAAATGTACAAAAACCAAAACAGTAATTCCCAAAAGGAATAATGTAAATACCATTACAGGCAGTCTCCGGTTATCAGCGATCCAGTTTTATGACCTGTCTAGCGCCATAACATTGGCGATTTATGGCGCCATAATGTGACAAGTTCCAGTTATCGACGCCAAAAGGCACGTTATGGCACGCCAAAAGGCCATTATTGCGCCATAAATCACTGAGTTTCAGGTACTGGCGGTTTTTTATCAGCACACCCCCGGGAACAGAACCTTCGCCGATAACCAGGGACTGCTTGTAATGCGTTCCAGGTGCCCCCCCCCCCACCCCCCAAAAAAAAAAAAAAAAAAAAATTAAATACATTTTATAGGGAATAAACAGTTTTAAAACGATGAGAAATAAATATAAAGCAATAATGAAAATTTAACATCACTCTTACATTTATGGAAGACTTGTTAGTACATGGAAGATGGAGTGAAGGGGAGAAGGAGGAGGAGAGCTTATTGTTGGAAGGGAATCTCCCTCCAGAAGGATTTCAGGTATCAAGAACCTCTCTGGGTTATTTCTCTGCTTTGCTTCTTCTCTTTGGTTTCTACTGGCACCAGGACCAGCTCGAGAGTCACTGGACTCATGTCACACCACAGAACTGTCCAGAGACATTTGTTTCTGGCGTCTCTTTAAAATCTGCCTAAAGTTGAACATGTCGTCGTGGCGGAATCAAAGCTAAGTAAAAAAAAGCAAGCAAGCTCCCCACAGTTACATTAATTGTACAAGCTGAAAAAATATCCCACACTCACACTTTCCATTTTACGTTACTTTTAACCTGCAGGACAATTGGTTCAATGAAATGCCGAACACACAAAACACAAACACGTACTCACCTCTGGCTCCAGATACTCAGGGCTAGGCTGTGCTGTCCGCTGGATATAGGCTAGCCAAGACACAACCACCGCCAATAATCACACCACAAACCCCACAACAAACCGACAAATCACCGAGCAGAACACCTACAGCTCGAAACAACACGACACCCACACGACTTACCCCAGCACAACAACCCGCCAACACCAACACTGCCCCAACCACCACTCACAGACACGGAAATGCACGACCAACCTCTTCCACTTCACCACACCCAGACAGACACACACACAACAACTTTACAATTACAACACCAAAATCAATCAAATAACACAACATCAACTGACCCCCAACGGATAACTGCTGCCAAAACCAACTCTATGACTTCACCGAACGCCTTACTGCTTTCGACTCTCATAACACACTCCTGCCACTAATCTACACAACAGAGCGCCACAACAGACACATGCTTCTGACCGCCATTTAACCACTCCCATTTATTGTTTCTCTCTCTCTCTCTCTCTCTCTCTCTCTCTCTCTCTCTCTCTCTCTCTCTCTCTCTCTCTCTCAACCCTTGGAGACGTTGTCAAATATAAACTACTATCATTACTCCTCCATATTACCTCCCCCATTACATTTGACAACTTCTCCTTACACTCGCATCATCCACACTAAATTGCCTTTCGCAACTCCCAAGGATCCTCAGATGCAGGCCCCCTGGATCTTGTTTGAGGACCATCCTACATTCTTTCAGTTACATTGCTATTCACTTCTTCCAAACCACTGTCATTCAAACTCTCATTACCATCCTCCCAAATCCCATTCACTACTTCACCAATATCTTCTAACTATAGTTCCAACATCTCCCCTATTTTGGCTACCAAACCACTCAGTTCATCCATACTTCTGTCAAACTCTCGCAAAGACTTAACCATCCTATCAACTACCTCCTTACTACTCTGTTTCCTTCTCACTGAAGTCTCATTTGTCCCTGTTAACTTAAACCCACATACACTACAAGTATCATTCATTCCCTCAAAGTCATCTTTAGCACACACTTTATCTACCTTTGCGCCCTACTGCCAACCCCCTTACCACGCCGTTCATGCTTTTCCCTTCCACTTCCTCTCTCCACACTTCTGTTTTCTTCCATACTCAACCAAGACCAACTGTCGATCTCCCAGACCCATTTGTTCACCGACAGTCGGCTCGTACTTATTCACACTCAACCACTCACTCATTGCATTCTCCTGAACATACTGTTGCATACTAGAGGACCCATACAACTGAATCCCCTTAACACCTAGTTTCCCGAATTCGCAACCTGACTCATCCTCTTTTGCTTACACACACTCGCTACATGACCTTACATTCTACATTCAACACATTTTGCCTGCTGTTCTTTACACATCCTAGCATAATGCCTGTTCTTCCCGCAATTACCACAAACCTCAGTCACACGGGTACCCCAACATCCACTTGCTATATGCCCTACTTGCCCACACCTGTAACATCTAATATCCCTATTTTTCTTACACTCACTCACCAAATGCCCTGTTTGCCCACACCCAAAGCATGCTTCCAACGCCCACTGAAATTCATTCTTCTTGTGTCCTGGCTTTCCACACCTGTAACACTGCTGCTCTCGTTCACAACCAACCTACCCTACTCTTCCAACGCTTGCACTCCAATCTCTCTTAGGGTTAATCATACTTATGTTACTTGCTCTAATGCTCCTATCATCCACTCGCTCCGCCATTCGCCTTGGCCCTTCTAAAATTGCCTCCCTATAGCTCTTAAACTCTGGAATAACCTCAGCTACTTCAGTCCTAACACTAACACTTCTACTCTCTTTCATACACCTATCTGACTCATAATCCTCTACTATTTCCAAAATGTCGTTCCACGTCAACCTTTCATTCAGCCATCGCATTTTCTCCTTACGTTTAAGATTTACAAACTCGTACACACACTCGGGCACAGTCGCTAACAACTTCCTCACTAACTCTACACTCATTTATCCCTTCGTCCCCAAACTTTTTCCTGGCCAACGTTTCCAACCTGTACATATACATTGACATCGACTCGCAAACATTCATTCTTACCTCATCAAAACCATGTTTTCTCCTATATCTAACACTACTCTTTATCTTCTTTGTCTGTTCCACAATCCTGGCTTTCACACACTCATACAGCACATTCCCTACACTCATCATTACCCCATACATACTCAACAAAAATCCCATCAAAAAGCTACCCAACTCTCTTGCCCAGACACTCTTGTTATCTCCATACTTAACCACACAATACTACTCATATTCCTTAAAAAGGTCCCCTATGTCCCTACTACCATATTCCTCGTATTGTGCACATCTAGGTATCTCTCTCATATATACAGCCTTTCGTACTTCCTGCTCACTCTCACTCTCACTTTTGCTACTTCCATTCTGACCCCTTTTAACCTCGTCGGAATGCAACGAATCAACTTCTATACTAACATCCATGCTCTTGATTATGCTCTTACCCTTCTTTCTAACTACCTGTTTCCACTCACCACTATCTAAATCACTCTCAGCCCTTTCCCCAATGTATTCAGTCCTAGTCTCATCCTGTCTGTCATCCTTACTAGCTTTCTTTCCCTTAGTCTTCTTCTTTTCTTCAGCCCCCTTCTTATTCTTGTCCTTAGGTTTATCCTTATCCTGTGTCTTTCCCTTCTTTCCCTTACTTATCACAACCAAATCACCTTCGTCACTCGTAGTCTCATCCACTCACTCTTCCACTTTCTTTACCACTCCTGGCCTATCACAAGTAAGCCTACCTCCTGCAGCTCCCTCTCCCATGAATCCCTTCATCATTTCCTGCATCATCTCTTGCACTGCATTCATCATTACCCCAAATTTTTCGTCCATTTTCTCAAACCATTCTCTCTTCTGCTCCTTTCACCACTTCTTTCATTTCCACTTTTGCACTCCTTAGCATTCCTCTTATTTCCTCTGCCTCGCTCTTCAGCTCCTCACACTCTACTCTCAACCTCTCATTCTCCACTTCCAATCTTTCCTTAGCTTCCCTCGCAAACCGTAACTCCTCCTTCAACCCTTCCATCCCAAATTTTCTGACCACTCATACACACTAGCCTAGACCAATCGTCCTGCAGTTGCCACACCAGCAGTCCCTGTTCACGCGCCAAAAATTACTGTGGCGGAATCAAAGCTAAGTAAAAAAAGCAAGCAAACTCCCCATAGTTATGTTAACCCTTAAACGCCAAAGGGGTATAATAAAAATCGTCTCCCATATGCCGAGGGGGTCTCGGAGTGAGCGCTGAAGCGGAAAAAATATTTTAAAAAAATCACAGCGCGCTTAGTTTTCAAGATTAAGAGTTCATTTTTGGCTCCTTTTTTTGTCATTGCCTGAAGTTCAGTATGCAACCATCAGAAATGAAAAAAAATATCATTATCATATATAAATAATGCGATATATGATAGCGCGAAAACAAAATTTCATATATAATTGTATTCAAATCGCGCTGTGAGTAAAATGGGTAAAGCTAATGAGTTAATTTTTTTCATTGTATTGTACACTAAATTGCAATCATTTTGGTATATAACACATTGTAAAACAATCAAAACAACACAGAGAAAATATTATCACAAAATGATGCATGAATTCGTAACGAGCAGACGTAAAAAAATGTTTTATTAAAAAATTCACCATAAATCTAAATATTGTTCCAGAGACTTCCAATTTGTTTCAAAATGATGATAAATGATTAAATATTACTATACTGTAAGAGTTTTAGCTTACGATTGCAGTTTTCTACCATTTCGTACGAGTTAAAGTTGACCGAATGTCGAATTTAAAAATATTTTTTTTTATATGCAAATATTTCAAAAATGAGAAAAGCTACAACCCTCAATTACTTTTTGTTGTATTCTACATGAAATTGCACACATTTTCATATATAAAACTCTATGAAACGGAGCAAATATTCTGAGAATGCGACGTACGCATTTCGGAGATTTGTGGCGGAGAATCCGCGTGCGGAGGGAAGGAAAGATTTTTTTTTTTTAAATTCACCATAAATCTAAATATTGTGCTAGAGACTTCAAATTTGTTTCAAAATGAAGATAAATAACTGAATATTACTAGACTGTAAGAGTTTTAGCTTACAATTGCGTTTTTCGGCCATTTCAGTAGAGTCAAAGTTGACCGAACGAGGTTTTTTCTATTTATTGTGATTTATATGCAAATATTTTGAAAATTAGAAAAGCTACAACCTTCATTTATTTATTGTTGTATTCTGCATAAAATTTCGCACATTTTCATATATAAAACTTTAAGTAACGGCTAATTTAAAATGATGCAAACATTACGACAATCGCACGTATGATTTTTTCGGAAGAGTTACCACACGGACGTAAGGAAAATGTTTTTTTTTTTTTTTCATAAATTCACCATAAATTGAAATATTGTGCTAGAGACTTCCAATTTGTTGCAAAATGAAGGTAAATGATTGAATATTATTAGAATACAAGAGTTTTAGTTTACAATTACGTTTTTTTACCATTTCGGTCGAGTCAAAGTTGACCGAAGGTTTAAATTTTGGCACATCGTTATTTATATGAAAATATTTCAAAACTTATAAAAGCTACAACCATGAGTTGTTTTTTCTTGTATTCTTCATGAAATTGTGCACATTTCAATATATAAAACTTTATGTAACAGCTAATATAAAACTGTGCAAACATTACGACAATCGGACGAAAAAATTTCTGATTTTTTCGGAAGAGTTACCGCGCGGACGTAAGGAAAAAGTTTTTTCATAAATTCACCATAAATCAAAATATTATGCTAGAGACTTTCAATTTGTTGTAAAATGAAGGTAAATGATTGAATATTACTAGAATATAAGATTTTTAGCTTACAATTACGTTTTTCAACCATTTCGGTCAAGTCAAAGTTGACCGAAGGTTGATATTTTGGCACTTATCGTTATTTATATGAAAATATTTCAAAACTGATAAAAGCTACAACTATGAGTTGTTTTTTGTTGTATTCCACATGAAATTGTGCACATTTTCATATATAAACTCTATGTCACGGCTAATATAAAATGGTGCAAAAATTATGTCGGTGGTGGGGGGGGGGAAAAAAAAAAAAAACGAAATTAATTTCTGGAGTCTGTCTTCGCTGATTCTTTTTAGTGCGGCAAGAAAGAAATTCGCGCTTGCCCACCTGGGTAACGATTGTAAAGAAAACAACATCTTGATCTGTGAACTCCCAGCATTCCCCAAGGCGCGTGATTCAAAAGTTTTGCCTAGTAGGCCTATAACTATTTTTCCGCAAATTTAAAAAAAAACTTTTCTGTCGACGTTTCATACGTCGGTTCGGCACCCGACAGACAATTTTCGTCGGCGTTTAATACGTCCAATCGGCATTAAAGTGTTAATCATACAAGCTAACAAAATTTCCCACACTCACACTTTCCCCTTTACGTTACTTTTAACCTGCAGGACAATTGGTTCAATGAAATGCCGAACACACGAAACACAAACACGTACTCACCTCTGGCTCCAGATACTCAGGGCTAGGCTGTGCTGTCTGCTGGATATATGCTAGCCAAGACACAACCACCGCCAATAATCACACCACAAACCCCACAACAACTTTACAAACTGACAAATCACTGAGCAGAACACCTACAGCTCGAAACAACACGACAACCACACGAATTACCCCAGCACAACAACCCACCAACACTGCCCCAGCCACCATTCGCAGTCACCGAAATGCACGACCAACCTCTTCCACTTCACCACAACCAGACAGGCACACAAACAAGAACTTTACAACACCAAAATCAATCAAATAACACAACATCAACTGACCACCAATGGATAACTGCTGCCAAAACCAACTATATGACTTTCACCGAACGCCTTACTGCTTTCGACTCTCATAACACATTCCCGCCACTGATCTACACAACTGAGCGCCACAACATACATACGCTTCCGACTGCCATTTAACCACTCCCATTTATTGTTTCTCTCTCTCTCTCTCTCTCTCTCTCTCTCTCTCTCTCTCTCTCTCTCTCTCTCTCTCTCACACGCAACCCTTGGAGACTTTGTCAAATATAAACTTACTCCTCCATAGCGTTGCCATTAAAGATGTTGAAGAGATGGATCATAACATATTTGTTGGGATGATAATTCGCCTCAAAATCTTTTACATCAGTCCCCAATGCTTCCCAGGTTAACCCTGCAGAGGAAACTAATTCTTCAAATGGAGGTCATATTCTTACAAAAGAGTCTTCAGTTGGATGTCATATTCTTACAGAAGATTCTTCAACTGGAGGTCATAATCTTACAAAAGAATGTGATGTGGATATTGCTACTGAAATGACTTCAATGAACCCAGAAGGTTCAGGGATACAACTCTCATCTTTTCATGGGAGAAACCTTCCAGAAGGAATTCATTCACCCATGACGCTTTCATAAGCTGAACAGGATCTTTCCCCCAAAAGGGATACAAAGGATTCACTTAACCCCAATTAAATTACTACATTTTCAGAGGGGTATATGTAGTAACTCACCCAGGACCTCTGCCCCCTGGGTAACAGATAGTTACAGTTCAGGTGTGGATGTTCAGTCTAATTACGCAAGCTCCCCCAAAAGGGATACACAGTTTGCGGCATTTGATCAGTTCGTAAGGAAATTATGAGTAACTTCAAAGATGCCCTTGCCACAGAGCAGCAATACTATATTATGGACATATTACATGATTCTGAACAGGAAATAAAGGAAAAAAGTCAGTGATGTACAATCCAAAGTGTAAAGTACTGCATTTTGCAACCGTTAGGGAGAGTGGAAACATATTCTTCCCAAATAAGGTCTAAGATTAGAATTCCAACTGGAACCAACAAAGTGGCCAGTTCGGACTATGAAACCTTTGATCAGATTATAACAAGAATCTGAAAATATTGCAAACAATTTTACAACACTTCATACAGTTAGAGAGAGGATGATACGCATTACGAAAGCAACAGCATTTTTCTGGTATTCTGGAGAAATGTTTTCTGGCAAGGCAGAGGGAAGAAGATGAATGAAATGTCCAAGATGACAAATTATTTTGTTTATCAATACAGTGAACCCCCTGTATTTGCAGATATCTCTGTGGAACATACACCCCCATTATTCTCAGAAAATATGCCTATTCGCAGTATTTTTCTATGAGAAATATCCACAAAGTCCTTTTTTTTATTAATTTCATCGTAAAAAGCTCTTTTTGTGATAAAACTATGAAAAAACCCGGTATAAACATTTTTAACCTCTTCATTACCGAAAGTTTGTTTGGAGGTAGGCGGGTACCACCATTCAAGTCTACTACACCGCCCCGGGTGCATAAAGGTGGTACGAAAAGTACCACTAAAACTCCTCTTCTCAGATAGGGACTACCAATCATTCTGTAATTTTGGTTTGAAGAGTTTGGAGCAAAATAAACAGTATGACACGATGCCAGACGTATGATGAACCCAAAAAAATATTATTACTGCTTATAGTAGTGTGTAGGTGACAGATGAACTGCGTCTCAACAAAAAATCACAAAACCAGACAAGCGTAAACATGTAATAACTTCTACCCAAGTATAAAACCAGTTGCATCATCATTTACTGTATTTATTTATTTATTCACTTATTACATTTTACAAGTAAAAGATATGAACACCAGATAAATGAAGGTAAAAATAAAGCCTTCTAGTAACTTTATATATAAAAAACCAAACCAGAGAAAAAGTGAAAAAGCAATTTTTTCTGAGGACAATAAACTTGAAAAATTAGTTCAGATACCCCTGAAGTTGTTTTCTGTGATGAAACTAATCTTAGAAAACGACATCGACCAATTTTTGAGAAATATACTATAAAATTTGCGATTTCCATATTTATCGGCGGGGCTTTCGCTTTAGTTGTTGCTCTTTTTTTTTTTTTTTTTTTTTTTTTTTTTTTTTTTTTTTTTTTTTTTTTTTTTTTTTTTTTTATTACGTGCTTATTTACTGTTCTATTTTGATAATACTTTATGTGCATGTTCCAGGTGGATATACCAACATTCTGTAAGACCGAATTTCTATTCAAGACTGTAGTTTTCTCACCAACCACCAGTGTCCCTTGTACAAGGGACACTAGCGAGAGATTTGGATAGGCAGCAAACGCAATGTTTACATTCTGCTCACCCACCCGGTAAAGAAGGGGTTAAGGGTTTTTCCTGAGTTTTAACTAACAAAATAGGCAGTTTTAAGTGTTTATAATGGTTTCAACTATTTGCCGGTTCTAGCTATTTGCGGCGTGTCTGGTACCCATTCCCCCTGAATAAGGGGGGGAACACTGTATGCAAAGAACTGAAGAAGGTGCCTGAAAACAGTCATTTGATGACAAAAATTGAAATATTAAATCTAATTCAATATTCACAGACATTTGGAACATCCCCCCAATGACACCAGTCCATCATTCACATTCATACAGTCAACCATATCCACACTTCTCGGGTACAACTAATCGCACAGTGCCTTCACCAGGAGCTGCAAGCTCAGTTTCTGAAACAATCAGAATATGTACCTCTATATTTTTGAGTAAAATTACTGATTTAATCTGTACAATTGTTAATGCATGATGTGTATTAAAAAGAATGTTCTATACAACTAATAAATGATTTACCTTAAAGTTATTTTGATTTTTCTGCTGGTAAAATAGGTTTCCATATTATCCCATTTGATGAAATGTCGTCCTTACTCAATGTAAGTATATCATCAAAAGATTCAATGGACATTCTTTTTGGCTCATAATCTCTCAGTTTTGGATAGTGCCATGAGCATACCATTTGTATGCCTGTCCCTTAAAATAAGGTGGTCTGGTCTTTTCTTTCACCTCTGCCACTGGCATATGCGTCTTATTTCCTTCACTTCCATTCTGTTACTGAATGAACTGCGCCAGTAACTGCCATAATGTATTTGGTCATCACTTTTTGCATTTGCCAAGTCTCCACCTTGTGTGAACAGGGCCTTATTGTCCTCTGGCCCATCATCCCTGGCCAAGAATGAGGATCCTTTAAGAAGGAAATCAATTACTATAAGAAAACTGAAATTAGCAGACAAAACATTATGCCCAGTTCAAGCACTTACAGTTTACCTAGAGGTCACGGGAAACATCCCAGGAAGCTTATTTTCCTACACCCTAGCATGAATAAACCACACTCTATAAAGGCTAACTATAATTTTAGTACCCCTTATTAAAAAAACGAAGCCCACACTCCTTTCCTAAGTTGTGTGATTTTAGGAAAGTAAGTTCGTCGTTGGTCTTCTTCAGAAATGTCTCTTTCAAAGAGGTCTCCAAATGTACAGGGTGTTCATCTGAAACAATATTCCTAAAACATTACGGCCATGAACTCGAACAAATTTTACTACATTGTGTATCATATGTGATATGGTTAGCCCTGATCCCATAGGCACCACATTGGAAAACCCTAACGGGTGGGTATACTGACTATCGGTGGGGAAGGTGCAAAAAGACTGCAACCATACCCAGCATACTTAGGTAAGTCATTACAGAACTTCACCCCAAAAATGTCATTCTTGTTTAGTTTATTGTTGTTTGTTACTAAAACCTGTGGCTTGACCTCAGACCAGAAATGTTTTAGTTTTTCTCTCTGGGTTATAGGAATTTAAAGTTTTGAGAGCTTAAGCCTTTCATCATCTGTCAGTATCTTTGTAATGCTCCTTTGAGGACGAAAACAGCAACTACGCTATAAAAAAATCAGGTTTTGACATAGGAAAACCTATTTTTGGTAGCCGCTTTAGAGTTCTCAAAACCCCCACCTTCCCTGATGAAAAGGCATGGGAATTGGGTAAGAGATCATTCTATGTTGACCAACAGAGTAATGGTCCATGTTCCTTTAACCGGCCCGGTGGCAAGCAAGATGGCCGATGTGCATGTACATTAGTCACTTTTTTCCAGTTTTTTATGTGGAAAAAACTGGGCTCAGCCCCGCTGATGACAAGAGAAAATTACCTCTTGTCTTCAAGTCCATCATACTTGATCACCCGTCTTAGTGTTTATCATTACAACACAATAACCGACTATAAGACCAGGCTAAAAGATATCTCTTTGATATTAGTCTAGTCACCATAGAGAGCGCTGCCACACCATATGAAGGGTAACTCTTTTGAGGACATGACAGCAATTAGCAAAAATAAGTTTTTCCTACGTCAAAACCTGTTATTTTGAATTGTGGCAATTTCATACTTTTGGGGTATTTTATCTAATAACTAAGAAAGGTAATTTGAATACTATGTTAATTTGAATTATGTAAATTTGTTTCACTCAGTTGTAGACCTGGCATACTTTTTCTTTATGACTGAATGACCTCAATACATTCAAAGTTATTGAAGCAGTTCTTTGGGTTTACTGTATACATACATGGATCTTCATATTATTGACTTGTTTCTTTTGAAAGAAATTTTTGTATATCATATATAGTTATTAAACAACTTTATAATTAGTTCCTGTAACTATTGGTTAGCACTATTCTTAAAAACTGTAGTTTTGAATTTTGATTTTATATTGGAAGAGTACTAAATTTTCTACCTTTTTACAGTGGGACATAGAAGAAAGCACTGAAGAGTATGAAGATGAAGTTTTTGCACCAGCTAATTCTGAAGAAATAGATATTATTGTCTTTACAAATGTTAATAGGCTTGACAATGTCAATGTAAGTGTTTTATTTGTATTGTCTGTCCTGGACATTTTATCCTACTGCATGTACTACTTTTCTGTAATAGTGTATTGCCACAATAACTGATATGCTATATTACATAAGTGATTATTGTATTTTACAAAAATACTTTTTTATATAGTTATAATTCTGAATGATCTGGCATTCTTTATCCACTGACAATAATGTTATTTGGACCTGAAATAAATGAATTAACCCTTTAACGCCGATTGGACGTATTAAATGTCAATATAAATTGTTTGTTGGGTGCCGATTGGACGTACAGTACGTCGATATAAAAAAGTTTTTTTTTTTAATTTGCGGAAAAATAGTTCTAGGCCTACTAAGCAAAAAATTTTGAATCACACACCTTTGGGGGATGCTGAGAGCTCCCGGATCATGGCATTTTTTGTTTATAATCGTTACGCAAGCGCAAATTTCTTTTTTATCGCACTAAAAAGTATCAGCGACACATCTCAGAAAAAGGATTTTGACGTAGGAAAAATCTATTTCTGGGCGATTGGTTCGTGTCGCCCAGCGAAATAATCCTTTAGTTCATTATTTCTCAGGTAAATGATCTAACAAAT
>NC_087218.1:35219778-35227555 GCF_015104395.2 Macrobrachium nipponense | reverse complement strand
ACCATCTCGATTACAAGTCATTAAGGAAGCAGACAGTAGCTCGAACATATGAACATACATACAAATGAGACACACTACAGATCACGTAAGCCGTTTGAATTATAGGTCGCGGTAGTTGTCTCAAGCAGGAAGCTTGGACTATGTTTTCAAAACAAATGAATGACTACAGGTGATGGCACGTCACCTTGGCCTACTTTATTGTATACGTCATCTTAGCGTCTCTGGTCTGATCACATTCCGGCAAGCAATCTGGTTGACCTCTTTAGTTTTAGTCTTTTATATATATGGAGTAACATTCCATATTTTTATTATGTAATCACTTACATAAAAGTAATAAGATATAAAACATAATATGCATATGATGATATTCGTAAATAATAGTGATCACGTGATATATACAGATACAGTTTTTCACTTCTCATTAAGATACATATGCTACAGAAAATACTAATGTACTCTGATAATCGCATAGAATAAAGATTAACATGTTAAAAATCATATCTTAACTGATAAAAATTTCATATATGAATTGATAAAAATTATTAATGTTTATGCTGATTGATTCGTTGATTTTTATGCTAACTGTTATATATCTGCAGTTATTGGTAAGATAAAAGGTAACAGATTGATTATAGGCTACCTGATTTATCTATACATATGTATATGGATTCATATAATTATGTGCACTTTAAATAGATTCCTAGTGCGTACACGCAAAGATATATTTCGATTCTGTTATTTATGATCATTTATATAATAGATTCCTAGTGCGTACATGCAGATATATTTCGACTCTGTTATTTACGATCATTTATATATAGGATACATGATACTTTATATACATAGGATACATGACCGAGGTTATACTACTACACATTTAACTAGCATTCGAACAACTTTTCGTCCATTACACAGTTCCAGACAACCACCTATAGCCAAATGAAATGGCCAATTCCAAATGGTTAAAACAAGGGGAAAATTGCCTGGCGGGGTCCAACATTCTATTTCGGCCTCATACTTGTTCTCTGCATCCTAAGCCACATGAATACGTTCGTGATGAATAAAATCATCCCCAGCACGAGTCCTTCGCCAGCAACGTAGAGTTGAATATCCTTCTGGTCGTAATTGTCGGAAATTTGTCCCTTTTGTAGTCGATTTCCGACAGCCGCCGGAGCATTCCGCATTAAAACGAGATTAACGACGGGATACAGGTGTCGGTCGAAGAAGTCCATGAAATAAGCTTGTTCACTTATGATTGGGCTTATTCTTTTCTTTCACATTGTAGGCGGTTGTTACTTGACTGCAGTCGTCCGCAGCAACGAACGATTTTTTGAAGTTGCGATGTAAAACTCTCGTACTGCAGGATACTGTAACCAGGTTCCATTAATCAGCCTGCAAGTGAAATTATACTTGTCACAAGGGCAAAGTAATTTCAGACAACATCAAATACGGGAGGGAGAAAGCCATTTAGAACCAGACTTAACCCACATGAATTCGCTGATATTTTATGGAATTCAAAAGAGTCAGCTGTACAAACTTTTTTATCCATGGCATTAACAATGAGTGAACCTGTCCAGGTCTATGATGACTGTAAAAATATCCATAATTATAAAAAATAAACAGATATCAATACGAATCCCAAAGAAAATTCTATATTACTGGTAGTAAGTTACTAGACAAAGAAGTGTGAAACGGAGCTGTTTGTAAGATTGCCAGGCAACATAAGAGTCAAAGAGAATATTAATCATGATTCTGTATTTCTCTATGCTTACTGCAATTAAGTTGTGATAAAATCCTATCCTATGTGCCCCTAACAAAAGTTTCATATTCAAATTTCTCGCGCGCATCCTCTGAGGTTAATTTTTAAAACTTTATTAATAGGCAGGAGATGCAACGAAAGAACCCACTATGTAACTAATTTCTATATAAACTTTGGGTTTTTCAAGAAAATGTGACATTTTCCCATGAATGTGATTTACTTGAATTGTAATAGGCTAATGTTGCAAGTAAATATTTCATATCCATGACTTGATACTTCTAAATGTCCGTTCACCAATATCATAAGCTGATTTATTGACTCTAATTGTCTGTGAGGTTCAGAAAAAAAATTAATTCATTTTGATGTTATAGAAATTCTGTTTGCTTATTTTGTTCATTAATTTTAAAACGATTGCAATTCCTTAACCAAGCTTGCATTGCAATGCGGATAAGAATAGGTTAAGGCTATGTATGTCATCATGACCTATGAACCACATGTGAAGTTCATTCCTCTCTCCAGCCAACCTGCTTTGCAAGCGGTTTATTGAGGTTAAAAGGAACAATGATGATCCGGCAATGCGTCATGCACCTTCAGAACTGATGACGTCATCACCTGGCAGGAGATTGCTCTCAGCCAGCTAAGAGTTACGTTACTTGCTGTAATAAATACGACTTTAGTATAAATTGGGTATTTTTTGTTTTAATACTCGACCCACACGAGAAGAATGTCTGAAAAAAAAACAGTACCAAAATTGGACAATATATTAGTTTCATGTTGGAAATCTGCATGATTGTAAATAAATGTAATTATGTTAAATTAGATATTCCTTATTCAAACCAATGAAAAAAGGTTTCCATACAAATTCTATATATATTATTTGCCCTGTAAGATCCATATAGGATTATTCCATAGATATACATTTTCACTTCTAGACTTCCTGACTTTAAAATCTATTTTATTTTATTTTATTTTATTTATTTATTTGTTTTATTTTAATTTTTTTCTTTGACTACGAATATAAATCACCGGGACAGACAATATGTCAGTAGGTTTTGATATGTGTTTGAACTTTTAGCTTATTTGTCATTACTAAAGCGTTAAGTTAGAGTTCAAATCTTTACGCATATATATTTGGATATTAAATTAACCTATGGTTACGTTTTGCTTATTGATTTTATCGTGATTCCTTTTTTATTATAATTTGTAACCCTTCCGACTTCTTACGGAGTGTATTATATTGGCTCCACTTGTATCCATATTTATTTTATTTTATTTCTATATTTGATAAATTAATGGTTGGCTTGAATATGTGGAAAAGTGTCCTAGCGGCGTACCGTATAAGGCTACTTGCGGTATCATTTCTATAGATACAAGATATGAATGATAAAGGTATTTAAAACCGTGAGAACCGCTATAATCCAGTTCGAATCCAATATCACGAGTGTAACTCGTAAGACATGACACTTTTTTATTTATCCGTTCTACCAAACCGATTGACTCTGGGTGATAAAATATAGTATTGGTTTTCTTAATGGAAAGGAATTCACACAACGAGTTAAGGAGGTTATTATTGATTTACACCACCCGAGTCACAGATTATTATGTGTTGAATTCCATGTTTACTGATTTAGCACTCATAAATATTCCTAGCGCACTCAATTGCGGTGTTTGTTTTTAGTGCTGTTAATTCTATATAACGTGTCAAGGAACTATTCACACTAAGAAGTGTTTATTTCCTCTGTCAGACTCGTAATTCTGTTAATAATTCTACGTATATTCTTTCAAGAATTGATTTGGCACGTGATATGCCCTTAAACTGACAGGTGTATTAGTGTGTCCCTTGTTTTCATGACATGTGTTAAAATTAGTTATGTGCTTTTTATATCTGTAAGCATTGTAGGCCAGTAAAACAGTGATTTGGCTTTCTGCGACATAATAGAGAACCCTCGATGACGGAATGCAACCAGTTTAGGACGATTGGTATGAAAGAGATTATTACTACTACCTGGTTGTTAGTTACCTGCTGTGTTCTTCGGGTTTTCCTCGTCACGGACCTACATATAATACTACATTTGATTACATAATTCTGATACACATACTTTAAATATACTTTTGCTCTAGGGTTTCCGTTCGAAGTGTTTATTGTTTTGCTTAGCTGCTGTTGACCCTGTTTCCGTTCGAAGTGTTTATTGTTTTGCTTAGCTGCTGACCTTGTTTCCGTTTGAAGTGTTTATTGTTTTGCTTATCGCTGTTGACTCTTGCTTTGTTCAGTTTGTAACAGTTCTGCGCTCCGACCCAGATATTCAATGCTCGTGATCTCTTGGGTTATGAATGATTTTTCTTATTGTTTAGATACCGGTTTTAAAACAATAGGCACGGATGTTTCTATATCTTTTAGTCCAATTAATGGTTCTTTGCAGTATGGTGCGGGATTGCGGGATAATGCGTCAGCTATGATATTTGCTTTCCCAAGTAGATATCTTAACTTGGCTCCAAAGACCTGAATGATCATATGTTGCCGAGTTCCTTTGGGACTGTGATTAAAGCCTTTGAAAAACTCGGTAAGTGACTTATGGTCAGTAAGGATTTTAACAGGAATAGCCGTAGATTTATTATGGACTTGAAATGTACTAGTGAAGTTGTAACGATACCTAGCCCTTCCTTGCCTAATTATGCATATTTAACTTTCAGAGGGCTTTAGTTTATCCGTGAATAAAAAAACCTATATGGAAAGAACTGTTTATCGGATATTGCTGAAGTAGTACCCCTCTTACCCCTTGGTCTGAGGCGTCTGTTGCTATAAAAAAAAAAATTCCTTATTTAAATCAGGGATTTTTAAGTTAGGTGAGCTGCATTATTCCGCTTTTAAGATATCGAATGCCTATTGATGCTTTTTAGACCATAATAAATCTACGCCCTTCTTCGTAAGATCTGTTAAAGGAGCTGTCATGATTGAAGAGTTACATATTTACATACGATTGTAATACCCACTACAGCGCAAAAGTGCTGTATCCCCTTTTTATGTTAATAGGTACCGGAAGTTATGAATAGCCGACACCTTACCATGGACTACTTTAAGATCTTGACTAGACACAAAACGTAAATAAACATGTTCGGTTTTTAAAACCTCACATTTAGATATTTTACTCTGAGATTATTTGTCTTTGTCTCTGTAGCACTAGCTCTAGTTTATGTGAATGTACTTTAAGGTATTAGAAAAGATTACAAGACCAACCATATAGGCATGTAGGGTATCCCCTAAAAGTCTCCAAACAATATATTGTAATTGGGGCGCAACGTAAGCCGGAGGCATACGTAAAAATTGATAATGTCCCCTGAGTGTGCTGAAAACAGTGTATGAGGTACAATCATTTAGGTAATGGTATCTGGTGAAAGCCTTTAAGTAAGTCCAAGCTGGTGAAAAAAAAATCTATTCTGAACTAACAAAGATAAGATGTCGTCAGTACATGGCACTGGAAACTATCGGGAGTCGTTTCCTTGTTTAAGCGACAGAAATCTACGCAGATACACCAAGTCCGATCTTTTATGGCATGACGTTTGAGGGAAAAATTAAATGGGCTTATTTGATTTCCTAATGACTCCTATTACTAACATTTTTCAACTTTGTCATTTATTTCTATTTTGAAATTTCATTGGGAGTCTATATGAAGGTACGTATATAGCTTTATGTTTGTCCTTAGACCGTATTTTGTTTTTTTTAATGACATCCGTTTTTCTCCCAGAGATCACTCGCTAGTGGAGAAACTTCCTGGTATTCAGATAAAAGATAAAAAAAATTTCTGCTGAATCACCTCTGCTTGAATGACTTTACGGATATTACTTTAGATAGAGTATAAGAGAGATTCATCTACGACTGGTTGGGCGTGATTAGAAATTAGCAACAATAAAAAAAAAGCGATATTTGTATGTATAGGTTTTGTGGATTACTAGATTAACTTGTTGCTGCGAGTCAACCGTGTCTAGGGTTTTGTTCGCGGAAATCATTATAATTCAGAGTGTCGGGAAGGATTAAAATTTCATTTCCCAGCAAGGTCTTTTTTCCACGCACTAAGACATTCGAGGGTGCATGCATCTCGAGATTTTGAGTGCACACTGCGACTGCGGTTGTGGGAGAATTCTGTTGGGTCGTTGAACAATATCACGATTTATGAGACGAATGATTGGTTCCTCTATATAAGTTATTATTTGATTAACTGTCTCTTTTTGTTCAAACGGATTTTGATAAACACGCCATATTTGACAGTAAGTAAGATAATGTTTTGTATACCCATAGATGGATATCTCACAATTACGCTAGATACAGATCAATGTTTTTTATAACTATAGAGGTATCTGTAAGCGCTCGCTTATCTAGACTTCTCAATAGGGAAGTTCGAACAACAGACGGTGAGTCCATAAATACAGGATATTACGTGTACTAAAGGAATAAAACAAGATATTCTAATTTTTACGGCACGTACAGTCGGGCTTCCACCACTACTTATAATAACTTATTGTATTAAAATTACGAAAACCTGCTCTGATTACTTGATACGGTCGTGTGATTCATAGGAAAATTCCTTTTTAATTCAAAAAGGTATTGGCATAAAAAAAAAGGTATGGCATAAATGATCCAACATCGTTTTTCCTCTCCGCTGAAGTCGCTTATGTGGAATGTGCTATGCTTTGAACACTCGGCAGATTTAACTGACCCTGACCGTTGACTAGATGATACAGTAACCAAGTTTGCTTAAGCACGATTTGTTTGATTCTGATATTTAGGGCTACTGTTTACCATCGGCAACGTATTGTGTGTTTTTAGCATTCTGTTGTTGGTTACGTATAAAGCAGTGAACGTATGAATGACGAACTATTAGGAACTGAGCGATTACTATTAAGACAAGTTATCTCTACTGCATTCAATATTAACTGTTTGTACTTGCTGTTATTTACTTCATTCTTTGCTAAAATTTGAAATAGTGAGGGATCCTGGTCAGTGCATTTAGCCTAATGAAAGTTTTTTATAGACATGTTATTCCTTGCAATCCAGCCGTATTTTTAAAGTTAAGTTGAGTCACTGAGGTTCGATATTTTACGCATAACTAAAAGCTGAAACTGCGATTGGCACTTTGCAAAGGAGCTTTTATTGTTTGACCCAAAATAGTGTTACCTCTAATTTATCCAGATTTGTACAGGTGTTCCACTTGTTTTTGTGTGTTTTCTTATCACTACGGTGCCTAACGACCCTATCCATGCATCTGTATTAATACAGACGTCCACTGCATAAGCGCGTATTCACTGTTTAATATGATTTGTTACGTAAAGGATTAATAATCACCCAAAATGATAAAATTAACACAGTATATGATCATGATATTTCAGTAGAACTTCTGGAAACAGAAACTCAAAGATAAAAACTCGCAGCAGCGAAATCCCAATGATGTAGATAATTTCTGTAAAAAAGTAAGATTAAGAATGTCTTGTAACTTCAGCCACAGGAATAACGAAAATTCGACCTGTAAAGGAAACACTCAAAGTTACTCTAATGAATAAAAAGACTGTACTTAGCTTGATTTTGTGGGAAGTCACGGTGTTCCGATAACGATACACGGCCTTGGCCCTCCTTCTCTGTTTAGCGGATGATCTGGTTTGGCTTCAGTTTCCCACGTGCGCGTTGTTTTGGATGATTCGATTCCTTGAAGATCCGATGCTGAAGACACGTTCGGTTTATTTCTTGAAGTGCTGGAAACGCTCACTAAACGATGATACTAAGTTGCTTGAAGAATCTCTTGCTTTTATCGTCGTTGATTTCTGATGTGATACATTATTCGTTATTCTTCGGAAGACGTTGAAGAGTTCTTGTTGTTTTCTGAAGTCGCTCACTAAACGATGATACTAAGTTGCTAGAAGAATCTGTTGCTTTCGTCGTCGTTGACTTCTGATATGATACATTATTTGTTATTCTGGTTATTCTTTGGAAGACGTTGAAGAGTTCTTGTTGTTTTCTGAAATCACTCA
>NC_087218.1:35207278-35214778 GCF_015104395.2 Macrobrachium nipponense | reverse complement strand
ATTACAGCCACCCAAAACTAAACTTTCACAGCTAGGTAAGTACGGAGTGGAATTTGGTTACAATCATATCATCATAATGATCTCGTATCGTTCTCAAATAAACATTATTATTTGTCTCCTGTCCGTTTTCGAATCCTGTAAACCTCACGGAAAGATGGGGACCTCTTGCATTAGTAAGTGGATATTGTTAAAATCATCAACCCTCCCCCCTTCCCCCAAAACAATCGCAACTATAGACGATTGGGTGAACAATGTAATAAGAACTATAAGTAAGAAAGTACAATAGATGGCGAGAATCTTACCAAAGAATTAATGAATCTGATGACTATAATGTGATGGAAAAAGTAAGTCTAGTAAATTAAGGTGAGTCATTTTGCTTTACCAATCCAACCTCTCAGTTCATGATGGAACTGCAGGTCTCCATTGGTCTCTCTCCTCTCAGACCAAAGAATGATACTTCACGACTGTTTAAGCTTACTAAACGGCCCTCAATTTAAGCGGATTGACCATTTTGCCTGACGTCTACAGAGGGGACAACTTGGACACTTACATAAGCACAGTCCTCCTCAGTGGCGTGGTCGGTATTGGTCTTGACCTACCCACCTCGGTGGCCGCGAGTTCGATTATCGGACATTCCATTGAGGTGTTAGAGATGTGTATTTCTGGTGATAGAAGTTCACTCTCGACGTGGTTCGGAAGTCACGTAAAGCCGTTGGTCCCGTTGCTGAATAACCACTGGTTCCATGGAACATAAAAACACCATGTAAACAAACAAATCATACTGGTCTACGTGGGACTGAAAACACAACGAACTTGACAGAACAAACCAAACTTCTAGTCAACTACTTTTTCACAAACGGAAAAGTTAAAAAGTGGGTCATATCCACATTAAAACTGACACCAAAAACCTACAACGTCACTGACCGTCAAACTTTTAACAGTGATTTATGAAGATAAACCTCGTCTCTTTGAGTTGTTATATCAGTCAAGTCCTAATACTGTTTATATTCGGACGATTTACAAGTTTAAGTAAAATCAGTCAAAACATATGACGAGCCTCTTATCATTCATTTTTTTCCTTCTACCAAGCTTTAAGAATATATATATATATATATATTATATATATATATATATATAGATATATATATATATATATATATATATATATATAGATATATTTAATTATATATATATATATATATATTATATATTTTTTATATATATTATATATATTTATATAATAATAATATATATATATATATATGTAAGGCCCAGGGTTTTTGATTAATAATATATTGTCCATGTGTTCCCTGTGACCTATGGAATGTGGAGAACAGTGTAGAGGTGACGACCTGAGAGTAGCTGACAATGAGATTCTATGGGTGGCGTGAGATAAAAGTGCTTAGTTCGACGAGTCAATGCACGACAGTTTTATGAACTCTTCTCAAAGTGCCTTTGTGAAACTGGATGCAGCTAGAACCGTGAGGCGCTATCGAACTGTGTGTTCGTATGTGCGTGTGTGCCTCTTCCCTTTAATAGGTTCATACCCAAGCCTATGGGAGGGATTTTGATAGAGGGCTTCAAGTCACAGGCAAGATGCCGTGCATTGGCATTCGGGGGAGTTTTTGTTAATAGTGGTTTAGTGTCCGTTTGTCTGGGGTAAGTGTTGAAGTGCTTTAGCCAAAGGGATGGTTCTTGTTTTGATATCTTGTAAGATGTTCCATTTTATTAACTTTGTCTTTAAACTTGTGTGTGTACTTACCGGGATGTGTTCTGTATCTTTGAAACAGACGGATCTGGAATGGCGGGGGACAAAGAATTCCCAGAGGGGTGTAGACTTTTTTTGGTGACTTGACATTGTACTGTTTTTGAGTTAGTCTGTAAGACTAGATTGCTTGGTTGATTGATTTATTTATTCTTGTTAATAAACGTTAATGTTATGACGCAACTCTCTCATTTTCATTACCTGTTAGAATGGAGAGAAAGAGGTGGAGAGAGAGAGAGAAAGAGGGATTGCCGAGAGAGAGAGAGAGAGAGAGAGAGGCTGTGTGTGTAATGTTGTGTGTGGTTGCCTTCCGTTTTGTGTCACGCTTACCTTATGAATAATGGGGGAAGGATCCCCCCAGTTACAGTGGTGGCAGACGGTTAAGAGGGGATATAAAAGTCTTCTTTCTTTTTTATGCCTGGGAACGCCAATGTAGAGATGGGTGGCCAGTTAGAAAATAAAAGGGGTTATGGCTTAGCGATAGTTTTCGAACAATAAAGCCTTGGTGGGATTGTGGAAAATCGTTAAACTGTTAGTTTTCAGTTACTTAGTGAGAAAAAATGAGAAAATATCTGTCTGTTAACTGTGCTAAAGGGAGGAAGGATTTTATTGGACTCAGCATTTTTCCCAGGGAGTCAGCCTAGAAGCAGTGAGCGCACCCAGTGTGACTTTTGCTTGTGTAATGACGAGTGTATTCCGAGATACCCGTGCGGGTGTTGTGTTTAATGCATATATCACTACCGCGTTTTACGAAGAATTTCGAGTTCCTTTTGTTCCCATTGTGGAGTGGTGAGTGTTAAAACTATTGTTTTGAAGGAGAGAGTTTTTGTTTAAATATTTCAGGGTTATGGGATTTGGTTGTTCAAGAGGTCAAAAATTTTCTTGTCTTTGCCCCATAGTGACGTGTTTTCTTTATTTGCACGTGTTTTATAATAGAACGTATTCTCTTTGTTTTAAACACATGAGAGTGTATAGAGATGTGTTTTTTGCATGTGAACTGTGCTTAGATAAGCGGCCACAATTTTACGGGCTCAGCACATTTCTGCAGAGAAGCGCGTTGCATTGCGAGGGTATTGGCATCCCTCGGGGGGATAGTTGTATGGAGGGTACCACTGCCTCCCTCGAGAGATAGTGCAGGATGGGTACTAGTGTATACCGTTGGGAAGGGGTCCTCAGACACTGTTCAAGGGGAGATGGGGGTACACTGGTGTATGCCTCGGGCTGTTCTGTCGCTTGACTGAGGGGTTGTTCTCACGGGGGGGGTGGGGGGGAAAGTTTTTTTTTTTCTTCAGTGTGGGTGAACTCCCCTTTTCCTTTTTTTTTTTCTTTGTGTTGGGGTATGGGTCTGGCCTTGACATTGGATGCTAAGATATCAGCTGATTGATTAGTTGATGAAGTGAAACGCCCGTAGAGTCTTTTTTTTAGAAAAGAGATTTTTTTTTTTCTCTCTTGGAGGAAGAGAAAAGGAAATAAAAAGAGATTTTTCTTTTTCGTGAATGAGGGGAAAAGTAGTTAACATGCCCACAGGAGGTTGTTATATGTTTCTTTTGTGCCTTGAAGACACAATATAAGGGGGATACACAGATTATTTTTTTTTTATTGTGTTGGAGAAATTACTTTGAAATGCCGATGATTGGTGTTGTATCTGTGTTGTGTGGCAATGGTGTTATGTCATGGTGTATGCTGGAGAAATTGTATATCATAAGATTCAGCAATACTGGTGTATGCTATTTGAATTTCACCTTTACTTGAAATTTTTGCAAGAGAATTATTGCTATGGAGAGTTATTATTATTATTAATAATTATTGTACTTGAGATGTGTCACGGGAGGTTTGCTTAAGTATGATTATCATTACGGGAGAATTGTTTTACGAGAGTTTTTGAGATATTTCATGGGAGATTAGTTGTATATTACAGATAATTATTCAAGGAGAATTATTACAATGAATTAATGGGAGAAGTCTTGTGTTAATTAATTGTGAGTTTTTGTAACTTTGGAGAATATTTCAGTGATTCACGGGGATGAGTTTTGCTGAATCTTGATGAATCTGACTGAATCTTGGTGAATTGTGTTGAATCTTGCTGAATTTTTGCTGAACTTTTGCTGAATTTTGTGCTGAATTTTTGGAGAATGGACAAGCATTAACATTGGTGATATTTTTTGTACTGATACTGGTGATTTTGATGATAGCAATTTTTTTTTTTTTTTTTTGGTGATTTTGTGATAATGATATTTCTGATACTGATTTTTTTTATACTAATACGTGGGTGCCGTAATGCTATCAAGGGAGGTGAAATCTTTTTTGAATTTGGGAGGAACTAACAACACATTATTTTCTTTTGTTTTCCTCTTTTTTTTATGAGTTCAGCAGATAATTGCTTGACATCTAGTGAGTCGCGGGACATAGTGAACAAGGCCGTTGATTTTTCTTTTCTCCTTTTTTGGAAGTTAGCCATAGCTGACACAAGTTTTCTTTATCATGGGTGAATTTGAGATTGTTTTTCTCTCCAGTTAGTGTGAATATTATCTCAGTTCGTGACTTAGAGTCATTGTTCGAGAACGTGTTCGTGTTTTAGCTATTTGATGCTATAGAGAAATATATGGGAGAATTTTTTGCACATTTTGAATGCATACGTAGTGGCACTACATTTCTTCTCTGGACATTTGTGTTCCAGAAATTGTGAGTTTTCTTGCACAATGCCTTTGTTGTATTTGTGACAACTTTGTGAGAGATAGGAAACTTAGTTAAGTTTTCTAGTGGCTTATGTCGTAGTGCATATGGAGAAGTCTTGGCTAAGACACTTTGAACTTGGAGTTCTGTTATAATGAGTTGTGGCACATTAGTGATTTTTTTCTAGAATTTTTTCTAGACAGTTTTATTTGCCGAGTTTTGTTTTCCTTTTTTAGCAGTTATGCTAAATGGAGAGAGTTTTTATAGTTTTTGACTATAACATTGAGTTATTCTCTGGAGAATTGGAGTTAGAATTGAGATATAATTGAGATATATTATTTTGGAGTTATAATTGGAGGTACATATTATTTTTGGAGCTATATTTGAGATATAATATATGGGAGATATATTTTTGGCCATATTTGATATTTACCAATGTGGTATGAGCTATGTTTAGTTCAATTATTTTGCAGCCATCTTTGTTGCAAATGGAGACACATTTTTTTGGATATTATGGGGCAATATTTGTGAGTATGTGAGTTAGTTGCCTTGAGTGCACATTTTTTGGAGATATATTTTTTGGAGCCTTGTTTTGTTCCACATGGAGTATTGGGGAAATAGAGGTAAATATTTTGTATTTGCCGAAATAGAGGTGATTATTCTCTATTCCTGGAGTGGTGTCTTTTTTTTTATTGACATGTGGCTATTAGAGAAATAAAAGAGAATAATTTGGGGTTGGTTATTAACTAAATGGAGGAAATATTTTTATAACCGGAGTGGTGTTATTATTAATATGGTGTCTCATAATGGAGTTGGAATTAATCTTTGGCGGGTGACCCTTTTTTTTTGTGATTATGGGAGTTTTTTTCGAGTCAAGAGGAGATTTCCGTGGTTCTCTTTTTTGGTTTCGTGACTATTTAGAGGCGAGTGTCATTACTGCATTACGAGTCCTATGGAGATGTGTGTGCATTTTTTATGTTCACAAGTGTGTTATTAAACCAAACAAAAACTTCTTTCAGTTTTCTTCTGAAGATTGAAAAAGAAACCCACAAATTCAATTTGTAACTTGTTTACTTCTAAGTATTTACATTTAGTTTTACTCCACACTCGAGTACTTTCAGGCCCTTCTGTGGCCCATTCTCAAGAGATGTTGGGATGTTAGCCTGGGTCAAGGCCCAGCAGTCTTCTGGAACTTCTTCTCGTTGTGCTGTCATTTATGCGATGGCTGTTCTGGTTTTCTTGAGAGTTGCCAATCCCCTCTTGTCGCTCTGATATCCTGAGCTGATGGTCAATGGGATTCACCCTTGTGGTAAGGGTGTGGTCACCGTAAGTCTGTTGGGCAGGAAAGCTAATCTCCAGGTCAGCAGGGTCATCTTAGCTTCTTTAATATCAAAGCTCGGCTTATTGGGATCTTCTGAGGTAAAACCTTTGTTTTCCTTCAATTACTTTGATCTCTCTGATAAGCGCACCTTCTACTACCCTCCTGTGACTAATTTTCTTGCTTTTGTATATAAGCCTACTGTTTTTTGAAATCCATCCTATGGTCATTTTCCCAACAATGTCTAGCTATAGCACTCCCCTGAGAGTTAGCTGTACTGCCCTTCTATGTTCTTGGACTCTAGTCCTTATTCCCCTACCTGATTCCCCCACATATCTGTCTCCACAATTATTGCAATTGATTATGTATACCCCCGCTACATCATCTGTATTACTGTTCTTCTCCTTCCAATTTATTTTTACATACTTTGTTTTTTAAGGTATTATCAAAGGTATATACAAATTTATATTGACTTTCTTTCATTTTTGAAGTGATTTGTTTCATTTTAGGCATAAAAGGAGGGCAACTATTTTCTTGTTTTCTTTATTCCATGTACTCTCTACATTCGCTCTGTAAAAATATTTTTCTAGCTTTGGTGAGTGCCCTTTTTCTGACCATTGCCGGGTATGCTAATGCATCGAAGCTTTTATCGATGTAATTTACTTCTTGCTCTATCTTGCAAGGGTCACACGTTCTCATTGCCCTAAGAAATAAACCTGTTAGAACCCTATTTTTATATCATGACTATGAAAAGAGAAGAAATGAATATATGAGTTTGTATGTGTGGGCTTTCTATATGTGCTGAATTCATATCCTGTTTCTTTTCTTTCTATGAGTATGTCTAAAAAGGGCAGTTTATATTGTTACTTTTCTCTAAGTGAACTGGATATTGTTATCAAACTTATTGAGCTCATCTAGAAAAGTTTTCTATATTTTATTTCCATCCCCTTGCAGAATAGCAAAAATATCATCCACGTCTCACCATCCTTGCAGTTTTAAGTTAGGGACATTCACATTAGGAACTAGATTAGTTTCGAAATATTCAATATATGTTAGCGAGTATAGGTGATAATGGAGGACCCCATAGCTACTCCATATTTCTGTTTGTAAACATGTCCCTCAAACGTGAAATAAGTATCACTGACACACAATTTGATCAAACTCAAGGAAGACGCCTATTTCGATGTTTCGGAATTGAAAATACCCTCATTATGTTTAGTCTGTAGGAATTCTAATACTTTATCTAAGGGGACATTGGTGAATAATGCTACTACATCAAAACTAACCATGTGTCCCTTTATATTCTTTTTCTTAACTTTGTCTATGAAATCTACTGAATGTTTAATATGGGATTCTGAAAATATACCTAAGTTATATTTCCTAGTTCTCCAGCTAACCACACAGCTAAGTTTTTGTTAGGAGATTTCCTACTAGAAACAATAGGGCGTAGAGGGCAGCCCTCCTTGTGTATTTTTGGGGCTGCCATATATATGCAAGTTCAGGTAATTTACTTGAGAATAATTTAGTGCATAGCATGTCCTTCCCATTACCTAGTCTACTGATTATTTTCTTCACATTCTATTAAAGGTATTCTGAAGCTTTTGGATTGTTGGAGGATTCTCTATTTTAGCATAAGTAGTTTCATCATCTAGTAGCCTGTACGTTTTAACCCTATATTCTGAGCTATTCATGATGACAATACTACCCCCTTTGTCAGCTTTCATAATTCTAATATCTTTGTAGC
>NC_087218.1:35188329-35206778 GCF_015104395.2 Macrobrachium nipponense | reverse complement strand
GTATTTGAATTGCCTCACTGTTCCCCCAGTTCATGCAGTGTAAGATTCTATCTTTTTATGTAAATAGGAGATACCATTCTGCATTTACCTTTGTTAGTAAGCTTGTAAATAAACCTTTATTGTGTTAGTGTTTTCTTTCTATATTCGTATCCCCAGTTTCAACTGTTGGTGTTGAAATATTTTTTTATTATTTCATATTGAACCTGAAGCGGACCTCTCTCAGAGGCCGTAACACTGTGTCGACCCTTTCCAGGATATTTCGACACCGTAACATTGTCTCTGAGATCTCAGATCCGTAACAGTACATGCAATAGTACATTTAATAAAAAAAATTGTGAATTAGATATCATACAAATAAAATATATCAGACTGAACAACAAATACGTATTTTTTAGAATTTCTTCTTCTGTTTTATTATTACGTTACCTATACGTATGTTTCATTATAGCTGCAGTAACTCGTATCTCCATTAGGTAAAGATAGAATAAAGAATAGAAATGAATGGTTTATTATACTGTTTGGTAGTTTCATTAGTTGAAGAGAGATACTAATGACAATTTATGGCTTACTGTGTGCTAGGAAAAATGATTGCTTGGCGCTCGTTAGATGCTCGTAAGACGGGTAAGAGCTGAATGTAAACAATCGATTGGAAGGTTTGTTTTTTGTTTGTTTGTGTATTATAGTTAATGATTAATTAATAATTATATGAAATGAGTACATACTGATTATTTATACATTTTATTGGCATATTCTAAGCTTTTAGCTCTTAGGTTTAGATGTCAGAATCATAGACTAGGCTACAGTAGCAACCGCTAACATAGGCTAGGCTTATTGCTAAGGGACATATGCTAAAGTCCTAATAAAATGGTTGAACATTACGTGCAGTTGAATATTACTCAAGTATGTACAGTATTTTGCCTTTTTGGAGTCATATTTCTTCCATCAGGTCAGCGTTGTAACCCTAGAACATGTGTTTTAGGCCTGGAAAAGGATTTTGACGAAGGAAAAATCTATTTCTGGGTGATTGGCTCGTGTCGCCCTATGAAAGGATCCTTAATATCATTCTTTCTAGGTAAAATTAAACCTATAAATTACCAGAGAAAAACAAAATTAAGAAAATGTCAGTAAAAACTGACTCGATCACTCTTAAAAAGAAGTGTCGGTATGATAATAGGGGCGAGTGTGGAACACTACCACGAGACAATCACCAATTAGAACTTCCAATCAGAATCCCCCCAAGAGAGAGCTGATACCAACGGGCGATGCAGCCTCTACTACTACTACTAGAGGACGCCACGGACAGCAGCGCCCCTAGCGGACATCCTTAATCTAAAAACAACTAAAAACATCTTGTCCTGCAAGGGGGGGGAACAAACCATAAAGGGGGGGTTTCATAGGGCGACACGAGCCAATCACCCAGAAATAGATTTTTCCTTCGTCAAAATCCCTTTTCTGGGCTCAGCTCGTGTCGGCCTATGAAAGAGTACCAGAGAAACAGACAAGATGGGAAAAAAGGAACAATGAAAAACAGTGTAAAATGATGGATATAATATAATAAATCAATTACAGCATACTAAACTAAGCACTTAACTAACTTATACTAAACAGTAAAACAATAGAACGTTAGTAATCTTAAAGTACTTAAATGGTAATTACAGTAAATTACAGTGATGCATGTAATATAAAGAAAAAGGGATTTACTTAACAAATTTACAAAATATACAAACTCATTGTGTCCTACCCTAGCATAAAAATAAGGGTAGGTACACTGAAGTCCATCATTAATACAAGTATTGCAAAATATACAAACACATTGTGTCCTACCCTAGCATAAAATAAGGGTAGGTACACTGAAGTTCATCATTAATACAAAAACTGGTGAATATATACACACACATTGTGTCCTACCCTAGCATAAAAATAAGGGTAGGTACACTGAAGTACATTATCAGTACAAGTGTGGATGTCCCTAGCAAAAAAATAAGGGACAATCCACTATATGATTCAACGGCTAAGGCTATGATATTCGAGTAGCCTGGCGATAGGGTGAGGTATGTTGGATGATGTAGGTAGAAAGGAGACCTGGATCTATACTACAACTACTATACAGTATCCAGGGGAAACAATGTTTTCCCGCTGCTACTGCTGAAAAACTTTAAAGATTCAAGGACTTTAAATAATGCCGTTTAAAGACTGTCGGGGATTTCCATCCAGTATACTTTTTCAAGATCCTCAAAGTTCATATGTTGAAAATAATTAATTGAGGTGGCTACTCCCCTGATATCATGTGCTTTTGGGAATGACTCAGGGTTGGCTTGTTTTAATGAATAAAGGATTTGTTGTCTAATACCTTTTACTGACAAAGTACCACCTTTTCTCTCATGAGAGAGCACCTGAGGATCTTGAAGAAGTACGAGATAGAAAGGCTCTAATGAGTTTGATACTGGGCAGAGAGAAGGATCCTGTGTAAGTGGGATAAACCTTCCAGGAGCCCACCTTGCAAGAGGATCCTCATTTTTGGCTAAAAAGCTACGATCCGGAGAAACGTAGAACTTCTCCTGATGGGAGGAATTCCACATGACCCGCATCCCTGGATAGAGCCGACAGTTCTGAAATTCTGGCTCCTGAGGCTAGGCTTAATAAGAATAATGTCTTCCTCAGGAGCATTATGAATGTACAGGATCGGGGTTGTCAGTATCTGAAGCTAGTTTGAGGACATCATTCAAGAACCATGAAAACTGTAGTAGGCCTCTGAGAAGGTCTAAGTCTAGCACAGGCTTTAGAGATAGATGTGAAATAAGATTCAGTCAGATCTATCTGAAAACCTACTTGAAAGATTTTTCTTCAAAGGCCGATTTATGAGTGGTAATCGTGCTAGCTGCTAACCTTTTTCAAACAAGGACCTGATAAAGGATATAGCCAAATTAACTGTCATGGTTTGTAGTGGTTCGATTCTCTCAAGAAAAGATGCTAATTTTTTAACAGCTGAGTCATATTGTCTAATGGTTGACCTCTCTTATCTGATTCTAGGAGAGAATATTCTGTGGGTCAATATCAGATCTTTATTAGCCGCAAACTTCATGAAGTCCATAAAAGTTAGGGTCTGGAGAATTCCTGAGGAAGCGAACACAGTCCTCATTTGTACTGATTGTGATAGCTTGGGATTGGGGATCCGTTGAGGTCGGAGACCAATTCCAGAAGAAGAGGATACCAGTTGCTCTTGGGCCAGTCCGGTGCAATCAGAGCTACTATCCCTTGAAGACCTTAGTTTGCTTAGGACTTTCAAGAGAAGATTCACTGGAGGAAAAATATAAATTCTCCTCCACTGATTCCAATCCAACGACAGGGCGTCCGTGGCATAAGCCCAGAGGGTCCAGGTTGGGGGCCACATAGCAAGGGAGCTTGTGGTTCGCTTGTGAGGCGAAGAGATCCACTTGGAGACCTGGGACTCTCCGGCTTACCCACTGGAATGACCCGTCGTCCGGAGAAACCACTCCTGATTCCAGAGGAACTGACCGGGACAGGGCGTCTGCTATCCACATTCCTTACTCCTGCCAGGTGAGTGGCAGACAGATGCATTTGTGTTTGTTTGCTAATGCAAAGATGGCTATCATGACATGATTCACATGCTTGGATTTGGACTCCTCTGTTGATGCAATGAACTACCACTGCACTGTCCAAAACTAGCCTTAGATGAGACTTCTTCGGGGGAAGCAGTCTCTTCAGAGTAAGAAATACTGCCATTGCTTCCAACACGTTTATGTGGAGCTGGCGAAATTGAACTGACCAAGTCCCCTGAACCTGTTTGAACTGAGAGTATCCCCCCCACCCCCCACCCGGACAGGGATGCATCCGTGTGAATGGCCGTTACACTGGGAGGGGATATTGAAGGGGTACTTTCTTTGGCTAAGTTCTTCACTTTTGACCAAGGCCGTAGTTGGTTGCGGAGGATCTGTGGGATTACTGACAACGTTGTCTCGATATTTGGAGTTTGCTCTTGACCGCCAAATTCGATTTATATCTTTCAGCCTTGCTTTCAGAAGATATCTGTTACCGAAGCAAACTGAAGAGACCCTAGGATTCTCTCCTGGTTTCTTCTTGACGTTTGCTTGCATTTGAGAAATTGTCTGACAGATTTTGCTATTTCCTTCCGTTTGGCCACTGGAATTGACAGATTGTGGGAAGACAAATCCCATTGGATTCCTAGCCACTGAAAACGAGATTCCGGAGTAAGTCTGGATTTCGTTTTGTTTATCTGGAAACCCCAGAGTTCCAGAAAGTGAACTACCTTTTTGGTGGCTTTGAGACATTCCTCGACTGTTGGTGCCCAGATCAACCAATCGTCGAGGTATGCTGCTACCATGATTCCCTGAGCTCTCAATTGTTGAACAACCACTTCTGCTATTTTTGTGAATACCCTGGGGGCTACATTCAGACCGAAGGGCATCACTTTGAATGAGAATGTTTGATTTCCTAGCCTGAATCCTAGGAATGGGCGGAAGTGCCTGGCTATAGGGATATGATAGTATGTCGTCTGTAAGATCGATGGAGCATGTGACGGCTCCACGCGGAAGTAAGGTCCTTACTTGCGAGAGGGTAAGCATCTTGAACTTGTCGCAACGAATGAAAGAGTTTAGCTTGACAAGTCTAAGATTACCCTTCTTTTTGTTGAGCCTTTCTTTGGCACGCTGAATAAGCGACCTTGAAATTTTAGATGCTTGACTCTCGCAATAGCTCCTTTCTGAAGGAGTTCTTCCGCGTAATCTGTCAATTCCTTTGACGGTATCTGGTGGAATGATTTGATTGGAGGAGGATCTTTGATCCAACTCCAGCCCAATCCTTTGGACACTATGCTCTGTGCCCAATTGCTGAACCCCCACCTGTGGCGGAAGAGGAACAGCCTCCCTCCTACCTGGGGAGCCTCATTGTTGATGGGCGGGTTGGCCACCACGCCCTCCTCTGACTGCCTGCTCCTGTACCCCTTCCTGCGCCACGCTGACGAAAGTAACCTCTCGCCCTACCTCTCGGCTGATTGTAGCCTTGAGCCTCATATGCAGGGTTGAAGGCCGGCGGAGAATAGCGTAGGAAGTGGATGGCTGAGATTGAGGGGGCAACAGGAGATAGGCTGATTCTGCTTTGAACTAGCAGGTTGTCCTTGTTGGGTAACCGGGACCGACGCCTGCACAAATTGCTGCTGTTGCTGGAGTTTTTTATATGGCTGGAACCTCTTACCAGCCTTCTTCGGTTTCTTACCAGCAGTGGGAACGGACTCCTGTTTCCTCTTCGAGAAATACCCCACCTAGCTCTAAAGGCTCTGGTTGAGCCTAGCAGCTTCGTGGTGTACTTCGTTTAACCGCGGACTCTGGGAAGAGATCCGCTCCCCACATGCTAGAGGCCAAGAGGTCTATTCGGCTCATGCCTAATGGTACACTCTTGTAGAACATGCTTTCGGCAGTTCCTCCTAGCCTGGAAGAAGTCAAAAGAAGCGTCCGTTAGAACCGTCTGGAACTGAATTTCGCCAGAATCTTGAACAAGCGGTTCCGTAGCATAAGAGAGGCAGCCATTTCCGTAATTATAAGGGAATTGAGGGACCTGCCAAACCTGGTTCGCGCATCAAACTCTGCCTGGATTATGGAATCCGGCAGCCTTGGTAGTTTCTCCCGCCGAACTGGTCCATGGCGCAGTCCGGTTTGAGCTTACCAAGCGTGAACGTAGCTGGCAAGTTCTCCCACAATTCTCCGAAAGCCGGGAAGAGCGTAGACTCCGCCTCCCTCAACTGTGGGATGGGCTCATCCTTGAGGGACTGCCTGAAGGGACTTCTCCACTAATTTCGTGGCGAACGGAAGAGAAACCTCCTCTTCCGTCGCGAAAATAGTGAAGGGACTCTTGTAGGCCTGGAGTTTGGTGTTCGTACACTCCCAGTCCTCAAGGCAGTGAACCCATTCCCGCTGAGCATGATCTCTACTATATAGGACCGACTCCTTAGAGATCTTGTCTTCCCTCCCTCGTCAGAGCCGTTGGCGTCAGCCTAGCATAACCGATGAAGCTGCGTCAGACCCGGAGGGTAAAACTCGAAGTCCTCAATCCTTCGAGTTCCACACTCCGGATAGAGATCATCCCATCCTTGAACGGAGCGTAGGCAGCTACTCTCCATGGGTTTCTCCATAGAGAAAGCTGGCAAAGAGTCATATGGCGGGAGTTGAAGAATCCCAGTGCTTGACGCTGGGGAGACTGGAGGAGGAACCTGAGATAGCCCAGCTACTCGGTCCTCATTTTCTCTCATCCTGTTAGAGAGATCTTGAATTGACTGGCCAGACTGAGACAGAGTGTTTGACAACTGTGCAAACATCTGCTCGAACCGTGTCCCCAGGGCGGAGACTTGCGAGCCAACCAGCTCGCCCACCTGTTGCATCACCACTGCTGAGAAAGCAGAGGGATCAAAGGTGCTAGGACCTGCTACCCCTACCGGCGTAGCCGGAGTGGAAGCGGTGGGGGCGGGAGAAGGCAGTGGCTCGGCGGGAGCGCGAGCCTTCTCCTTCGAAGCCTTGCTTCTGGAGCTCTTTGGGTGAGAAGAGCTCGGCTTTGCTTTCACCGCATCGGCGTAGGAAGTCGACGACTTCCTAGCCGAAGAAGACGAAGACGACTTCCTAGAAGTTGTCTTGGCCAGAGTCTTCGGTTCTCTCTGTCCCTTCACCTTTGGGGGTACAGAGAGAGCGGGAGAGCGGGTAGGGATCTCAGATCCCACAAAGCCTTGGAATGAAGCACTAGAAGAGGGGACAGGAGAAGATCCAGAAGCACCCAAGGAAAGACCTTGGGCGCCCGACACACCTACCTCAACCAACAAATCCTCCACCCCTACCGCCATAGGTTCGATGTTAAGGTCCAGGGCAGCGGACGTCCGGACCGACTCCTGGGAGGCTACGACCCCAAAGGATTGCTGGAGGTCTTGCTGGATGGAGGCTATCAGCGGGGCAGCGGACAAGGGGTCAACGTAACCAGTCGACTTGCCCGCGGGGAAGATCTGGACGGCCAGCTTCTTATCCAGAATGTAGGGCTGGCCTTTGGCGGCGTTCTTCCCGAAGCCGCCCACCCACGCTTTCAGGGTGGCGAGGGCGACTTCCCTCACACCGGTAGCCTGAAAGAAAGGCGAGATTAGCTTCCAATGGTGGAACGGGGTTAACAAACTTATGACTAAAAGTTGTTAGTAAAATGATAAGTAAGCCTATAACGGACTTACCCCATCTCCCAGCTGACCGACCAGGTCGTAGCAGATGGCGCAGGCTTCAGGGTGCCAGACGATCATCTCGTTGTAAGACGTGGCACAGGGGGCGTGAGACCTACACTCATCGTGTCCACAGGGGTCGAACAGCGTCGCGTTACACGCTGGGACCTGACAGTTGGTAGCCTGTAAGTGGAAAGATACATGAGTACCAGGTAAACACTTACAGTCTAACAGATGCTCCGCTTGTGCCGGAGCGATAAAGTTAGATTAAACCAGAGCCCCGCCAAAATACGTGTGGTAACCAGGTTGGTTGTGTGCTCTAGGCTATAGCTCCGCTGATGGCGGAGACACAAAAGAGAAACCAACCAGGAGTGGTGGTAAAAGGAAACCACGACGGAAAATGGCGGGGATGGAAATAAATTCAATCATATAACACAATTCATTGTAAAATTAGGGTATATCCTTAAAAATAGTGATAATAAAACAACCTTCCTCCGCCCGTCTACTAGAAGAGTGCGCGGGTAAGAAGCAAGCTCTCTTCCGGTAGCGGGGGAGAGATGAAAGGATATAGTAGGCAAGCAACCGACCACTAGAGGTGCCCACCCCGCTCGCTAGCGGAGCCAGTAACCATAACCAAAGGTGCCCCGGCTGCGACGGAAGGCTCCTTTCGTATAGCGAGGCAGGTGGCTGAGCAACTGGGGAGGGGGGGGGGGAAGGTCTCGGTGTAACACGGCGAAGCGAGAGAGAGGGGGGATGGGATGGCCTACTCCTCCCCGCCTCACCAACTACCGCATGGAGACTCGGAACCTCATGAGTGGTCGCCCTACCACCCCCCCGCTGGGAGGAACCCCTGGCCGCCTCAGAGAAGTAAGTGAGAGAAGGCAACTGAGGTTGTCATGACAACCAAGGGGTCCCCCCCAGCTCCTCCCTATACCATAAGGGGAGGCGGGGGTAGGGTAAGGTGCGATGGGACACGTGACCGCAAGTGGCCTAGGCCGCGAGCAACACAACCGTGAGAGGGCCACGTGAACCAGGCTGTACCAATACAAGGAACAAGCACCTAGGCTAGCCTAACACCCTAAATGTAATAATAATACATCGAAAAGATGGAAAAGACACTTTTAGTAAAAGAGAAAGAAGCCAGGAGGAGGCAGACTGTTCCAAGAAACGAGGCCTACTCGGAGCCAGCGATAGCCGATGAAGAGCAAGAGCCGGGATGCTGGGGCCGGAATAATAAAAATAGCCCTAATACCAACTAAGAGAAATGGTAGGAGGGCTGAACTAGCTAAAACTCGATGTAAAAACAATGAACGTAATATAGTAAGCCCATAAGTTAAAGAAGTCCCCAGTATGGAGGACCGGAATTCTTACGAGGCAGCATGGCGCCGCCACGAGACAACCAGGAACCGTATATGACCTATTTAAGAGGAAAATACTGGTACCCGGAAGATAAAAATGTGGTAAAATATTACTTATAGTTACTTAACTTAGCCGTGGCAATAGCTGAGCGTTCCATGGTAGAATACAGTGGTAAATCCAGAAATAGCACAGCACGAAGAAAATGGCGACTTGACGCTAGCGCTAAAAATTAAGGATGTCCCGCTAGGGGCGCTGCTGTCCGTGCGTCCTCTAGTAGTAGTAGTAGAGGCTGCATCGCCCGTTGGTATCAGCTCTCTCTTGGGGGGATTTCTGATTGGAAGTTCTAATTGGTGATTGTCTCGTGGTAGTGTTCCACACTCGCCCCTATATCATACCGACACTTCTTTTTAAGAGTGAGCGAGTCAGTTTTACTGACATGATTTTCTTAATTTTGTTTTTCTCTGGTAATTTTAGGTTAATTTTACCTAGAAAGAATGATATTAAGGATCCTTTCATAGGCCGACACGAGCTGAGCCCAGAAATATAATTTACTGGGTGTTTTTGGAGGGCTTGGAACGGATTTAGCCATTTTAAATGTAAAATGTGTTCCAAGATACGAAAAACTCATGATACGAAGGCCGCCTCAGAACGGATTAATTTCGTATCTCGAGGTAAAACACTGTATGTGAAACAAACCTTATTTTTATCATTAAAATATCATTGTTTTTCACATAAGTGACTTACCAAACAATTACATTAGCTGACTCCACATTACCCGGAAGGTGGGTGTATGGACAGCTTTCTGAATAAAAATAAGTCATGTGCTCACATTATATATAATGTCTGCAGTACCTTACCTTGTGAGAGAGCAGCTACAGGTAATACTGCCTCTGGTCGGCGCTCTCATCACATGTACGAGACGTGGCAGTAAAGGCCAGGGTCGTCTCTACTAATGGTGGGATTTTTGCAATCATGGAAGTTCACCAATGATTGACAAAAAACAACAATGATTTGCCCTTGCCCTGGATGAAAAGACCAGATAAAAAACCATACAAAAAACCATCACCTACACTAAAAACCATATGGTACCCTTAACCAGATATAAGGACTGGTGGGTACTTCAGGTACATGTACCCCCAGGCTTCCCACAAACTCAAAAACCTCAAATTCAAGGCAAGGAGATAGTAGAGGGAAAAAACCGAGTCTCCCTATGCTTCCTCTCCCAACACCATTCCCGCTACTAACAACGGTCCCAATCTCTAAGCAGGTTTTCGTAAGTAGTTTCTACCTCCTTCAAATAGTGAGATCGCACACACCGATTTTGACCTCCAGAAGTAGTTTGAACAAATGGAGGATAGACACATATTCTGTCTGAAAGCCAATGACGTAGCTACTGCACAAATCTCATGTGTCTTCACTTTCAGCACCCTTAGAGCATGTTCCTGAGTTTGGGCATGCGCTTCTCGAGTCAAACTCCTCAGGAAAAAGGACATTGCACTCTTTGAAAGAGGCCGAGACGGGTCTTTCACCGAGCACCAGAGTCGGTTCGACTCTCCTGTCACAGTTTCTGTCCTAGTCAAGTAGTGTCTGATGGCTCTGACCGGACACAATGTACGTTCCTCATCTTCCGACCCGACTAAGTCCGTTAGGTTCTTTATCTTGAAAGAACGGGGCCAAGGATTCGAAGGATCCTCATTTTTAGCGAGAAAATCTGTTACATAAGAGCAAACTGCAATGCCCTGGGGAAAACCCACTTCCTTACTCATCGCCTGCAACTCGCTTACTCTTCCCGCTGTGGCTAAGGCGACTAGGAATAGTGTCTTCCTAGTTACGTCCCTCAAGGTTGCAGGATTCAATGGTTCGAATCGGGGGCCGTTGAGCCACCTTAAAACTATATCCAAGTTCCATTCCACTTCTACAGGCTGGAGGAACTAAAGGATCTGATCAGGTCACTGATGTCCTGATTTGATGAAATGTCAAGGCCTCTATGCTTGCAAAACCGATGAAAGCATGGCCCTATATCCTTTAATAGTTAAGTGGCCAACTTCTTGGTGTCCCTCACCGAAATAACAAAAATTCTGCAATTTCTGTTATAGATGTCTCAGAAGAGATGCTATGTCGTCTGCACCATGACCTAAAAACTCTCCACTTGGACTGGTAGAGCTTGGCAGAAGAACTTCTTCTGCAGCTAGCAATAGCCTCTGACGCCCTTCGCGAAAACCCTTTTGCTCTGACCAGGTTCCTGACATCTGAATCCTGTCAGGCCAGAGCGGACAACCCTGGTGATATCGGTTGAAATGGGGTTTGTTCGAGAAGCGATGGATTTTGTGGAAGTAGTCTGGGAAAATCCACCAGCAGATTGAGAAGGTACGGGAACCACTCTTTCCTGGGCCAGAATGGCGTTACAAGGGTCATTGTCACATTCTGGTGTGATTGAAGCTTGTTTAAGACCTCTCTTATCATCCCGAAGGGAAGAAAAGCTTAAATGTTCAGTCATGTCCAATCTAGCAGCATCGCATCTGTTCTCCCATCCTAGTGGTTCTCGAATCAAGAGAACAAAAAATGGGAAGGCGATTGTTCCTCGATGTGGCGAACAGATCTATTTGATGGTCTTCCCCAAAGCTTCCAGAGGTCCTGACACATCTCTATCTCGTTCAGGGTCCATTCTGTTGGTAACACCTGATTTACCTGACTCAGTTCGCCTGCAAGTACGTTCATTCTCCCTTGCACGAATCTTGGAAAAAGGGTGATCCTCTTCTCGTTCGTCCAGGTGAGGAGATCTACGGCTATCTTGCTGAGAGAGAACGAGTGGGTCCCTCCCTGCTTCCGAACATATAACAACGCTGTGGTGTTGTCCGAGTAGACCGCTACGTTTCTTCCAGTGAATAAATGGTTGAACGCTTGTAGCCCTAAGAGAATGGCCTTCAATTCCTTCCATTGATGTGCAAGGTCTTTTCTCATTCTGTCCACAGACCTGACACTCTCCTGTCCTCCTAGGAGGGCTCCCCATCCGCTGTCTGAGGCGTCTGAGAAGAACTGCAGGTCGGGGTTGGCAACACGACTAGGGAGATTCCTTCTTGTAATCTTTCCCTCGAAAGCCACCAATGGAGACCCATCTTTATCTCTTCCGTCAGGGGGAAAACTAATGAGTCTGTGTCTTTAGAGACCAACTTGCTTTCAGGAAGAACTGAAGCAGCCTCATGTGTAGGCATCCTAACCTGAACAAAACTCTCCACTGAAGCCAGGGTCCCGAGTATGGCTCATCCATTCGAGCGCTGAGCAGGACAGGCGAACCAGAAATTGCTGGACTGTTGACAGGCAGGACTCTATCCTCTTCGTGGAGGGAAAAACCCGAAAAGCTAAAGTCTAGTATCATCCCTAAATAGAGAATCCTCTGAGTTGGAATCAATTGGGACTTCTCCGTGTTTACTATGAAACCCAATTGTTTGTGTCAAAGTCATGTCTTCTCCAAGTCCTTCACACACTGACACCTGGATCTGGCTCTCAGGAGCCAGTCGTCTAAGTAAAAAGCTGTGTTGATGCCCATCAAATGCAGCCACTTTCCCAAAGGAGCGAGAATCCGAGTAAATACTTTAGGGGCGGTTGACAGACCGAAGCATAGGGCTCTGAACTGGAAGACTCTCTTCTTGAAGACGAATCTCAGGAACTTCTGGAGTCCTGATGGATGGGGACATGGAGTATGCATCCTTCATGTCGAGAGTACCATCCGTTGCCCTGTTGGATGGCTGACATTACCGAGCGACTGGTTTCCATTCGGAATTTCGTCTTCCGGACAAAGAGGTTCAGAGCGCTTACGTCCAACACAGGTCTCCATCCCCCTGATGCCTTGGGGACTACAAAGAGCCTGTTGTAAAACCCTGGGGAGTTCGTATCTGTTACTTCCTCTATGGCCTCTTTATTGATGAGCCCTTCTACTTCTTTGCTAAAAAAGCCAAAGCTCTTGTTGATCCTGTCAAGTATGCTGTCAAACAGACAGGAGTATTGTACCGGGTGGATCCTGCATAAAAGGGATCACATATCCCTCTCAAAGCACCTAAATTACCCACTGTTCTGCTCCTCTTCGACTCCATTCCTCCCAGTAGGTCGTGGGAGTCTTCCCCCGCAGGTTGTGTGAAGGACCTTCCGATCATTTCTCTGTCTTAAAGAAGTTTTTGGTTTCTTGGTAGACTTGGGAGGTGGTTCGTAGATTTGTTCTTGGTCTCTGCTGCTACCTCGATTTACCTCCTCGAAAAGGATGTTTTTGAAGAGGAGAAGCTTTGGCTCCTGTCGCTGGAGGTACCTTAGGTCTTCTCGCTGACTGAAAGAGAAGATCATTGGCGGACTTTTTCTCGTGGTCCGACAGCACGTTTACTGGTTTCTTCTGGAAACAGGTGAGATTTACTCAGGGGGGAGAACAACAAAGCCGATTTTTGGTTTCGTAGTTACTCCTCGAGATGTGAAGGAGCACCACACCGTTCTATCTTCTTTAGATACTCCCATAGTGAATAAGGCGGCCAATTCCCCTGAACCATCTCTCACTGCCCTGTCTGCACAGGACAACATTGAGCCAATCGACAGAAACATCCTCATCTAGAGATGGCAATCTTCAATTTTTCTGGCTAACGCTGCAATAGTCCCAATCCAGAAAACTGAAGTCTTCGATCAACTTGTATAAGTTCTTCACCAGGTGATCCAACTCGGGTGAAGAGAACAACACTTCGCAGCCGAGAACGCTGCTCTTCTGCTTGAGTCCACAAGACCGGAGAAGTCTCCTTGGGAGGAGGCAGAAACTCCCAAAGAAGGAACTTCTCCTGTCGCATAAAACCTGTAGGTTTTTATTCTGCAGCTTCGATGGAGGAAAAGCGAACGAAGCCTTGCCTGACTCCCTCTTCTCAGCAGGCCATCTTCTACTTCCGTCAGTGCTTTCTTCAAGGACTGAGAAAGAACTAGTTTCGGTAACCCCAAAGCGGCCTAATCTCCTATCCTTCACAAACATCGACAGAGGTGAAGAAGGCAAAGCAGTTTAAAAAAAATCCGGATAAGTCTGTAAAAGAAACCTTAACAGAGCAGAATAAGCAGAAGAGGGCTTTCGCATCCTGGTCTTGAGTTTCCTCTTCCGACAGGACTGGTCGATACCCCGATACGTCTTCCTCTTCCGTCTGGCTCGTTGTCTTCTTTAAAAAGACCATCAATTCTTGAAGTTGATGTTTAAAGGAACCCAAACCGAAATCCTCTAGCAAGTGTTTGGCCTTCGCATCATCCTTAGGCGAAGACGAAGTCGTGGCTGCGGTATGGCTCTTCTTCGAAAACGAACGATTGGGAGTCGACAACAACAAACGTATGAGGCTGAACGAGTCGAAGCAGCTCGAGGTGAATGAGGCACACGAGTCGAAACAGCTCGAGACGTATGAGGTGAACGAGTCGAAGCAGCTCGAGGCGAATGAGGCGCACGAGTCGAAACAGCTCGAGACGTATGAGGCGAGCGAGTCGAAGCAGCTCGAGGCGAACGAGTTTTTCGAAACAGTTCAAGACGAATGGGGGGAACGAGTCGAAACTCCTCGAGGCGAATGAACTATCAATACACAACGAGGCGAGGCAGTCTCGCAAGCGCGCGAGCGCTGTGACGCACATGAGCGTCTGACTCCGTCCGAAGTTACGCTATCCGAAGAGGACTGATGATCTTCCCGGAAAAACTGGTCCGGTGCGATACTGCAGGAAGGTTGTGGACTCCAGTGCTCCTTGGATTTCTTAACAGGCGGCGACATCCCTCTCGTACGCTGGGCATGTCTCTGCAATGGACGCGACACTAAATCACACCACACTTTTCGCCTCAACACAGGCGACTACACTTCCGAGTCAGACGACAACTGCCCGTCACTGGATATTTACCCCTTTCCAGCTGCGTTTTCTGGACACTTGCAAGTTTACTACATCGACAGAGTCAGCGACTGACCACCATGGGCCGACTCCCCCAGTCTCCCTTCGACCTCGGTATGTCTTCTCCCGGCACTCACTGGGGAGTATGACAGTGACCTTCGTCTAGGAGAACAGGGGGAACGGACAGCTGCCTCCTTGGACACGACACTGACACTTGGCCTAACACTGGCCTTTTCACTTGACTTCTCTACAAACGCACGAAACGACATACCCAAATCCATAATGGATTGCCAAGAACTCAAATTTCTTGTCCATCTTGGACTCTAACAAGGAAATGGTGTTGGGATCGGAAACATGGGATACCTGGTCTGGAGTATTGGTACTGAAGTTGGAGGACAATCAATAGGTGAAATATTCAATAAAAGTGGAGAAGATACTGACGGTTTGTTTGCCTCTGAAGGTACGGGAGCTGCTTTCCTTTTCCTATCTTTGTCCATCTTATCCAAATGAGCTTGAAAAGTCTTCCAACCTTTATCATAAACTACGGCACTCATCACAAATTAATCCTTGCTACAGCACTGACTCCTACATTTAACACATTTGGAGTGCGGATCATAACATAGTTTTAGCTAATCTAGTTTTTGCAACCACTGCTGCAAAACTTAACTGAAGAACTAGCATCAGACATCTTCGTAATAATTCGTTAATAACTGGGCAGCTAACTGATGAAGCAAAAAAGCCAAACAAGAAATTGTACATCACCAAAAAGAAAAAATCCACAATGGCGAAGAAAGTCGACTGTAACACAAACCACCGGTGTTACCCCGTGGCTGGCAGAAAACGAATTGAAGTCTTAAGCTCAGCAGTACCAGGTATTCCAGAGAGTGGGCGGGATCTGTATCACCTACACGAACAATGGTGCTACCGGCCGCCAGTAATTTGAATTTTTCGGCTGCCAGGTAAGAAAGCGTACAGCTAATGTAATTGTTTGGGGTAAGTCACTTATGTGAAACTGGTAACTCCTGGGAGGTTTGCAGGGCAGTCCCGAGTTGCAGTTCAATTAAGAAGATACTATTCGTCTCGGTCACAACCCGTAGAGTTAACAACGGTATGTGCCTACACCTCGGACAATTCAACTGATAACAGAAGCATGTCACGAGGGCAATATACGTAGTATATTTGTAGGTTCCTGTACATAGACCTCCATCCTAAATTCTCTTCCATTCGAGGAACAAGAATAAGGACCGAAAGCCGACACCCTTCATTCTCTAATGAAGAGAGCGAAGGAGAAGTTTTCCCGAAGAGAGACTTCTATGGTGATAACAGGATACCGAAGACAATAGTTCAAGCCGAACTGGATGTTCACACCTGTTCTGGATGTTCACACCCGTTCTTCTCTATCATGGGGTTGGCCGCCTACTGAGGCGACGCACCGTCAGGTCCATACAAGCTGAGCCCCTCTCGAGATATTCTTCCTTCAGCATCAGTACTTCTCTCGAACGCTAAAAATTCCAAGAATTTGAGCATTCGGCGAAATTCCCGATTATTGTAGTAACAATTATCTGGGATTCTCGTCTTGCCCACTCTGGACCGTGGTTTCGCCCAAGTGTTTACAGATCGTAGAAGACCAGAATACTCGGAGAGTGCTAAAAACTCCAAAGAATTCTAAGCGCTCAGCGAAACCTCCACTTAATTCGTCAGACGATCATCGGGTGGTGATCCTCCTGATTCCCGTAGAAATCGAGGATAGGGCAAGATCCTTCCTCAACAACGGGGACTTACGTCCGGTAGAACCCGAGGGTCCCCCCAGGAACGCAGCCCCTGACATGGAATCCTACGAAGAACGCTCTGCAGGATCCCTCCCCTTCCCGCCGCAGCCATAGGGAGAGAGGGAATGGGGGAGGAAGATTGGATACTTGCTCGCCTTCCCAGCGGTACTAGCAGTCGGAGAAGCTAGTACAGGCAGCATCACCGTGCGGTGATGGCTGCTCAGAGTCTAGGAAAACTTTACCGTCTGAAGAAAACGTTTTCCCGAGGAGGGTTACGAACTCGTACTGTAGGCTAAACATCTGCCGCCACCGTGACCGTCGTCTGGGTGGGACTGAGCGAGCACCTGACAGGAGAGAGCCGATACCGTCCTCCAACGCGTCCCAGTCCTCGTCGAGGTCGAAACCTCTGAAGAGGACTGAAGGGGGAGCCCACCCCGGTCTCTGTGTGCGTGGTCCAGCCAGACCGTCATGTGAACGGTGCTGATGGTCACTCTGAGAGTCTGGGAAGCATCATTCGTCCTCGCCAGCCCCCCACGATCTCCTCCAACCACTTGAGCGAGGATCTGTTGGTCCCAAGACCGAGCCAGGCTCGTGGCCGGACTGAAAGAAGTGCATTCAACACGGTCACTCCTGTTCGCCTCGTTCCTCCTGGTGTAGCCTGAGGAGGTTGAAGGGACAGGTGAGGGAGACCTGACGCTCCTACCCTGTCTTCTAGCAGAACCAGTAGGCTGGGAGGACTGCAGGCGATCAGGGGACTGACAGAGTCCGCTGTCGCAGTGGGAGCGAAGCCTGTCTTCACGGCGCATCACACCGCTTGGACCAGCCAAGGCTGGTCCAGGCAACTGGGGGGACCGCTTCCTCGCCTCAGCCCGCGGCCGGTCCGGGACCGTCACGTCAACCCTGGGTACCGGCGGCTCACCAAAGAGCGATCGCCGGCCTGGTGGGAGTCACCTGGGCGACTCCCACCAGTCTTCCGCCCCGTGCCTGGATCCTGGCGCCGAGCGAACTCGGTTGCCTGGGTCTTGGCTGCATGGTCACCCGCAGGTGACCGTACACTCGGTACCTCTCGCGAGCGAGAGGCCGAGACGGTACTTGGCGTTGAGGCAGAACCTCTGGCGCCAGGAGAGGAGGTACTGGTGTTAGCCGGTACCCCTCCGGTCCCCGTCATCTTCTTCCTTGCGGAAGGAGAGACGGGCCCCATTCCCAAAGGAACAGGAGGACCAGCGGAAGCCCCAACTGTCCCACCAGAGTGGGACAGACCCTTAGACGTCTCTGAGCGAGACTTCTTGGGGGGAAGGAGGCTACCTTCTTCTTCTTCCGGCTGGGGGGCCTCAGAAGTGGAAGGAAGGGGTAAGGGGCGGCAGAAGATGACAGCGACACATTCCTCTTCTTCTTGGGGGACTTCCTCTTCGCTAGTTTCCTCAGGACAACCGACAGGTCCTCCATCCAGGACGGAGTTGGGGCAGTTGCCAAAGCAACACGGCCCAACTGCACCTGTCCGGAGGGACCTGCGGGAGTAGCAGTGGAGAGAACGCTTCCTCAAGGAGGGCTACAAAACTCTTACCTGGCAGGTGAAGCATCTGCCACACCCGAGACTGGTCAGTCGCGCAAACGCGACCTACATCTGGGTGGGGCTGAGCGTGCACCTGACAGGCGACAGCCGATACTGTCCTCCGACTCTCCAAAGTCCTCGTTGAGGCCAAAACCTCTCTGAAAGAAAAGGATTGATTAAAAGAGGGCTGGATGGCCCCGCCCCCTCCACTGGTCTCTGTGCGCATGGACCCGCGGGAACGTCACGTCAACCCTGGGCACCTGACGATCGCTGTGAGAGCGATCGCTGGTCTGGCGAGGAGTCACCTGAGCGACTCCTACCATCTTCCGCTCCGTGCCTGGGTCCTGACACAGTAAGCGTACTCAGCAGTCTGGACCCTGGCTGCACGGTCACCTGTAGGTGACCATACACTCAGTAACGCTCGCAAGCGGGCGGCCGAGAAGGTTCCCGGTCCGGAGGTGGAACCTTCGGAACCGGGAGAGGAGATACCAGCGGTGGCGGTACCTCCATGGTACCCGTCTGCTTCCTCCTAAGAAGGAGAGACGGGCCCCGTTCCTTAAACCGAAGGAACGGGAGGACCAGTGGAAGACCCACCTGTCTCACCGGAGCAAGACAGACCCTTAGAAGTTCCCGTGGACGAGACTTCCTTGGGGGGGGAGACCACCTTCTC
>NC_087218.1:35061852-35187829 GCF_015104395.2 Macrobrachium nipponense | reverse complement strand
ACAATACCAAATCAGCTTTTGTATTTACCGAAATCCGTTTCGTTTAAATATAATTGCTCGAGCGTATTCTTTATGCTCGATGTTTCTAGCCGAACGCATTCCTTCATGGAAGGGATTACCTGGCAACTCAGGATGACGAGTCACCGAGAGCTACTGCGTATTGAACTGCCTGATAGCAGCTCAGTATCAGCTAGGTCTCCGAGATGCACGGTCGGTTACGTCTCTCTCTCCCTGGTTTGATTGACTACCGAACCGTATCTCTACCCAACAATCATGGACTTAGGTCTCTGATTAACGGGGTTCTTCTGCAATAATGAAGGACCATCTACTGCTGTGACGCTCGATTTCATCGCCTTCGACATTGCGAGAATTTTCAACAGTTATCTCTTGGACTCTTTCATCTTTCTGTTTACCGCACGGTAACAGAAGTCTGTACTAGTCTCCCGCTGCATCGCACCGTGATAATGCGAATGATTTTTGCAGACATCTGAGTTTGTCTTCAAAATATCTCGTATTCGCAGGTGTGCAATTGTGCATTGTTCGCCCCGAATTAACAGATGTGTCAGAAGACATCGCCTACTCTCCGACCTGACAGCTCTACTTCCAAATGTTCAGCCCATGAGAAGCAGTTCTTCAGGCAGTATTTCCCTGTGTCTTCATTACTGAAAAGCGCTCCGCTTTCATTGCAACTACGATCCTCACCGGACAGCAATGAATAGCGGTTAGCGTTCTCAGTCTTTGTAGCACAGGTTCAGAATCTTGAGAATCCTTCTCTTGATTCAGCTGTGAAGACGTAGGTTGCATTTTCTTTACACCTTCGTCTTCAACGACACATAGTGTTGTTTCTCCTTAGCTGAGAGTCAACTATACTATGAGATATCTTGCCATCAGGGACCTCGGTCTCTAGAAGGCAATTGACTTTCACCTGTTGGGCACATGCCTTAAGAGAATCATCACCTCGCCGTCTGGCATTGGTGACGAATAAATTATTTGTTTAGTCTCTTGGCATAACCCTTTTAAGACGAAGGTCACGTGACTTGCTTGGGTGCTTGGACAACTTGCCTCCTACCGAACGCAGTCAGTCGGCAGCTGTCAGAGTGCCCAAGTCAGTTACGAACTTCGCTGTGGACTTAGTTCGGTTGTTCCATAACAGTCTTTTCTTCGTCCTAACGGCTTGTCCCAGTACCCATACCATCGACACCCACCATTGAGTGTCGGTGTCCTATCCACTACCGAGAAGAAGAACTTCACTGCATTGGGATAGGAGAATGTGAGACACTTCGCTGCAGACGGATAGACCAGTATGGGTACAGGACATCACCGAAGTCGAGAAGAGGGATAGGTCATGCGACCATTCCCTTCTTTTCCTCTGAGGTAATTGCATGACTTTTCCTGCGAAGTCAAGCATCCAGGGAATGGGGATCCGTGACGCTCGATTTCGTACCGAACTTCGTAGCGAAGACTCAGAACCCTTCGGTCCCTGACGATCGGTTAGAGTCCTTCACAATCCCCTCCCTAATGGACTTCACTGCCTTCGATGCGAAGGAGATGCTGCTTTGTCCTGTGAAAGCGCGACGGCGCTTTCTGAAGAAACTCGACATCCCAGGCTGAGTGTTGAAGACTTCGTCAGCACCAAGATGACCTAGAAGTACACTCCCTCGAGTTACACAAGAACTTCTCCGTGGCGCAGGTACTGAAGGCAGGGGTCTGGTACAACCAGACCACTGGCACCTCCTTCTACCTTTTGGATATTGCCCACAGGTCCTTGGATCGTTTTCCTTGGGACCCGTGGTGGCTGCTCAACACGTTGTGTAGCTAACCCAGACCCTAGCAGGCTGAACAGCATCGAGTCCTGGTGTGACTGTAAGAATAGATAAGTGAATGAGAGGGTGACTGGCTTCTCTTCCTATCTTTTTCTCCCCCTCTACTTGTGGGTAGAGGGATACGGTCATCACCTTGCTGGATAAGGATGAGATGCAGGTGAGCTACTCGACAGAGCCCCATCCTATCCCTTTCACTAGGGATGGGAGCGAATATCCACCACTTCCTCCTACAAGGGGGGGGGAAGTGGATGCCAACAAGAGACAAACCATAACTTTATGTTGCCTCTTGCAAATAGGAACTTGTTCTTGCTTGCTGGTACGAAGAGATACGCTTGCCTCTATCTTAGTACTTGGTCCAGAGGTCTGACCATTGATCCTGCGGTGCACACCCCGATCAATCGGACAGAGGCTTGGATCCCTCCCTCGCTCTTACGACCAGGGAGGCATTCCAAGGTTGGGCGAACACCAGTCTGTTCACAAAAGACTCAGATTCCTCCCACCAAGAAGTGAGTCTTCCTATTGTAAAAGGACCGAAGGTTTGTATGCCGTGTCGGAACAAATGACAATTTGTCCAAAATTGCATTTTTCCTAACTATACAAACCTGAGGTCCTTTTACAATAGGAAGGTTACTAGCGGCAGCTGGATAGGTCGTAAACTTTCGAACAAGGGGTTCGGTAGTTAACTGCTTGTCCGACAGGCGCGCGCGCGCGACTGGGAGGTAAACCATCACTTTTGCTTTTGGCCTAAGCAAAAACTGCAGAGTGAGGGGTGGCATGAGGTGGGACTATGTGTAAAAGGACCTCAGGTTTGTATAGTTAGGAAAAATGCAATTTTGGACAAATTGTCATTTTGGCGCCAGAGTTCGCTCGGCGCCAGGACTGTGGCACTGAGCAGAAGCTGGTGAGAGCCGCTCATGTGACTCTCACCAGGCCAGCTGCCGCTCTCGCAGCGACCAGCTGGTAACCCTGGTAGACGTGACTGTCTGACCAGCCACGGGCTGAGGCTGGGAAGAGGTTCCCCCCTCCCGATCGTTGGTGCCAGCCTCGGCTGGTACCAGCGGTATGACGCGCCGCGAGGACACGCACCGGTCTCACCGCGACAGTGGTCTCTGCAGGTCTCCTGACCGCCGCTCCCACAGGGACCGGGCGGATAGGGGGACCAGCAGCAGCTCCTCTGCACACGAGATCGGGGCCGCTGTTCTCGGTCCAGCCGTTTCCCTGGGAAACGGCTCGACTAGGCCTGCAAGTTGGCGATCGCCTGCAGCCCTCCAAGCCCGCTGGTTCTGCCAGCGAGCGAAAGAGGAGCGTCATGTCTTCCTCTCCCGTGCCTGCAAGTTCCTCGGTTTGCACCAGGAAGAGCGAGGCACAGCGGGGTGATCGTGAGAAGCATGCCCCGCACGATCCCGTCACGACGCTGTAAGTACCAGGTACGATCTTCGGACCGACCAGGACGTACGCGCAAGTGGCAGGAGGAATCCGAGAGGGGTCTATCGCAGTTCCTCCTCCTTAAGGCGGAGGTTCTCGGAATGCTCTTGTTCGAGGGGCTTGACGGTCCTACTCTGCAAGATGCTATGACTTCTGAGATCCAGAGGAACTTTGTCGAGGTTATGGCGCTGATTCGTCAGCGCAACGACCTCAGGGAAGGATCGCCGCTCCCACCAGCAGAACCCACGTCTCGGCTCGAGTCGTTTTGGGGCCCGAGAGGGAACCCAAACCGACGGTGGGTCTGCCGCGATCGGAGCTTGCCGATTCTCTCTTGAACCAGAGTCTCTCGTCTCCGGATAAGAAGGCTCTCTCAGATCTGGCCAATCGAACAAGCTACTTCCACCTCCTCTACTGCGACAGCGGCGTTTCTACGTGTCTTCGGACACCGTATTTAAATACCCTTTCGGTCCTCCTGAGAGGTTTCGACCTTCGATGAGGACTGTAATGAGTCGGAGGACGGTATCGGCTCTCTCCTGTCAGGTGTCGATCAGCCCCACCCAGACGACGTTCGTAACCCTCCTCGGGAAAACGTTTTCTCCTGACGATACGTTTTCCCAGTCTCTGAGAGGCCATCGGTGTAAGGCGATGGCTGTTCCTACTCTTCTCCAACTGTTAGTTCCACTGGGAAGGCGAGAGAGTATCCAATTCCTCCCCCATTCCCTCTTTCCTTACGGCTACGAGGGAAATGGGAGGGATCCTACAGAGATTTCTCTGTAGGATCCCACGTTGGGGACTGTGCTACCGGGGGGACCTTCGGGTCCTGCCTGACGTAAGCCCCAGTCGTTGAGGAGGGATCCTGCCCCATCCTTGATTTCTACGGGAATCGAGAGGACCACCAGCCGATATCGTTTGACGAATTCGGTGGGGGTTTCGCAGAGTGCTTAGAATTCTACGGAATTTCTAGCCCATTCAGAGTGTTCGAGTTTTTTACGATCTCCAAACACTTAGGCGAGACCACGGTCCAAAGTGAGCGAGACGAGAATCCCCGATAATTGTTACACGATAATCGGGAACCTCGCCTATGCTCGAATTCCTGTAATTTCTAGCATTGGGAAGAAGACTGCTGCTGAAAGAAGACTATCTCACAGTAGGCGACCAACCTGGAATAGAGAAGAACGGACGGGAACATCCAGTTTGGCTTGAACTATCGTCTTCGTTATTCTGTTCACCATTGAAGCTTTCCTTCGAGGAAGACTTCTCCTTCAGTCTCTTTGATAGAGATCGAAGGTGGTCGATCTTCAATCCTTATTTTGTTTTCTTGAAGGAAAAGAATTTAGGATGGAGATCGTTGTTCAGAATCCTACAAATATACTACGTATATTACCCTCGCGACATGATTCTTTTAACAGTTGAATTGTCCGAGGGGTAGGCGCATATCCTAGTTACTCTACGGATTGCGACTTAGACGAGAAGTATTCTAATTGAACTGCAACTCGGGGTTGCCTGCAACCTCCCAGGAGTTTCCAGTTTCAATTTTATATACTTATGGAGTTGTCACGACAACACCATTTCAGCTTTTGTATTTACCGAAATTCGTTTCGCCTAAATATAATTGCTCGAGCATATCTTTTTATGCTCGGTTGCTCTAGCCGAACGCATTCCTTCGTGGAATGGATTACTTGGCAACTCAGGATGACGAGTCAGCGACAGCTACTGCGTATTGAATTGCCTGAGGCAACTTAGTAGCAGCTGCCGCTTCGAGATGCACTGTTGGTGATGTCTTTCTCCCCTGCTTTGATTGAATACCAACCGTATCTCTGCCCAACAATCACGGACTTAAGTCTCTGATTAACGGGGATTCTTGCATATATGAATGACCATCTACTGCTGTGACGCTCGAATTCATCGCCTTCAGTATTGCGAGAATTTACAACATAGATATCTCTTCGACTTTCATCTTTCTGTTTACCGCACGGTAACAGAATTCTGTAATACTAGTCTCTTGTTGCAACGCACTGCGATAATGCGAATGATTTTTGCAGATTCTGAGTTTGTCCTCAAAATATCTCGTATTCGGAGGTGTGCAATTGTTAATTTTTCACCCCGGATTAGCAGATGTATTGAAAGACATCGCCTACTCCCACACCTGCCAGCTCTACTTCCAAACGTTCAGCCCATGAGAAGCAGTTCTTCAGGCGGCTCTCCCCTGTGTTTCATTACTGAAGAACGCCCCGCTTTCATTGCAACTACGACTTCTCACGGGACAGCAATGAAATAGCGGTTAGCGTTTTTAGTCATTTGTAAGCACAGGTTCAGAATCTTGAGATTCCTTCTCTCGATTCAGCTGGAAGACGTAGGTTGCATTCATTGCCTACCTTCGTCTTCAACGTCACAGTGTTGTTTCTCCTTAGCTGAGATTCAACTACTATGAGAGTGTCTTGCCTTCAGGGACCTAGGTCTCTAGACGGCAATTGACTTTCGCCTTTTGAGCATATGCCTTAAGAGAACCATCACCTCGCTGTCCGGCATTGGTGACTATTTGTTTGGTCTCTCGGCATAACCCTTTAAAAGGCGAAGGTCACATGACTTACTCGGATGTTTGGACAACTTGCCTCACTTCCGATACCGAACCAGTCAGTCGGCAGCTGTCAGAGCGCCCGAGTCAGTTACGAACTACGCTGTAGACTTAGTTCGGTTGTTACGTAGCAATCATTACTTCGTCTTAATAGCTTGTCACAGTACCCATACCATCGACACCCACCATGGAGTGTCGGTGTCCTATCCACTACCGAGAACTTCGCTGCATGGGGATAGGAGGATGCGAGACTCTTCGTGGCAAACGGACAGACCGGTATGGGTACTGGACATGACCGAAGTCGAGAAGAGGGATAGGTCATGCGACTATTCCCTTCTTTTCCTCTGAGGAACTGCATGACTTTTCCTGCGTAGTCAAGCATCCAGGGGATGGGGATCCATGATGCTCGATTTCGTACCAAACTTCGTAGCGAAGACTCAGAACCCTTCGGTCCCTGACGATCGGTTCGAGTCGTTCACAATCCCCTCCCTAATGGACTTCACCGCCTTCGATGCGAAGGAGATGCTGCCTTGTCCGCAAGAACTTCTCCGTGGCGCAGGTACTGAAGGCAGGGGTCTGGTCCAACCAGACCACATGCACCTCCTCCTACCTTCGGGATATTGCCCACAGGTTGGACGAACACCAGTCTGTTCACCAAAAAGACTCAGATTCCTCCCACCAAGAAGTGAGTCTTCCTATTGTTAAAGGACCGAGGGTTTGTATTCATGTCGGAACAAATGGCAATTTGTCGAAAATTGCATTTTTCCTAACTATACAAACCTGAGGTCCTTTACATATAGTCCCACCTCATGCCACCCCTCACTCTGCAGTTTTTTGCATGGGCCTAAAGCAAAAGTGATTCTTCACCTCTCAGGCGCGCGGGCGCGCGCACTGTCGGACAAGCAGTTAACTACCGTTCTCCCCTTGTTCGAAGCTTACAACCGTTCCAGCTGCCGCTAGCTACTTCCTATTGTTAAAGGACCTCAGGTTTGTATAGTTAGGAAAAATGCAATTTTCGACAAATTGCCATTTCACTGCTGTGCGGGGGTGGGGGAAGCGAAGGTCCGATTCTTCGTCTTCTTTCCTGCCCCCCGCTCAGCTCCCTCATTGACTCCTTCCCCTTCGGGGGGGTGGTTTCCGGGTCCTTCTCCTCGCCGATCTGTTGAGCGTGGAGGAGGGCGCTCGGTGCCCCGTCGTAATTTTGTATTTGGGGTCTTCCGTGCGTTCGGGGTGGGGCATGTCTCCCCCCCGTGCGTGAGGGAACCCCTCTCACTAATCTGTCTGTGCTACCGCAGGTGCTACATCCGTGGGAGATGACCTTGGACAGGTGTGGGCCGCTAGGGCTGCAGGGCGTGCCTAGCATCCAGGGTCTGCTTCAACGTCTGGCGGGGTCTGGGGCGGTGACTCATGGAGCGGTTACCACTACCACCACGATCTCGACCCTCGCATATGCTGCTTCCCCCTTCTGGTGTAGACTCCTCACACTGTGTCTGTGATGCCGTCTACCGCTGTTCAAGGGCCGGTCGCCGCCGTACCGAGGCGGGTATGCCGCCGCCGCCTGCGTTCTTTGTATTGCCTCCCCCAGACTTCCGCTGCACCTAAGAGCTCGCCCCTGGACCGGCCACCAGTTCCCAGGTTCCCGCTGGCTGCCGATGATTCTACGAAGATGATGGCTGGGCCGGCCGTACCTGGTGTACCTGCCGCCGAGGTTCTTCCTGCTGCTGGCTTGGTGGTCCCTGCTGTGTCTGCCGCTGCCGCTGTTCCTGCCGCTCCCGAGCTGGTTGCTGTACCTGCCGCTCCTGGTGTTCCTGCCCCTGTCCACGCTGGTCCTGCCCACGGTGTTTCTTTCCCAGTCCCAGGTCCTTCCGGACAGGTGCAGTCAGGCTGTGTTGCTTCGGCAATAGCCCCGACTCCGGCCTGGATGGAGGACCTGACGACTGTCCTGCGTGAGATGACGAAGAAGAGGAAGAAGAAAAGGAAGGTGGTCTTCGTCGTCTTCTTCGTCATCTGCTGCCGCTCTTCCCCTTCGACTTCTAAGGCCCCCAAGCCGAAGAAGAAGAAGGCTGCCTCCTCCCCCCCCTTAGAAGTCTCCTTCGTGAACTTCTAAGGGCCCGTCCCACCCCGGTGGGACGGGGGGCGGGTCCTTCTGCTGGTCCTCCTGCTCCTTCGGGAGCGGGGCCCGCCTCCCCTTCCGCGAGGAAGAGGAAGGCGGGGACCAGGGGAGTACCGGTTTCGACCGGTTCTTCCTCGCCTGGTGTTAGCGCCGCTGCCGCTAAGCCAGGATCCGGCTCGGCCTCTCGTTCGCGAGAGATCCCGAGTGTACGCTCTCCCTCGGGAGACCGTGCAGCCAAAGTTTGGCGCCAGAGTTCGCTTGGCGCCAGGACCGCGGCATGGAGCAGAAGGCTGGTGAGAGCCGCTCAGGTGACTCTCGCCAGGCCAGCGGCCGCTCTCGTAGCGACCTGCTGGTACCCAGGGTGGACGTGACGGTCTCCGACCGGCCACGAGCTCAGGCTATGAAGAGATTCCCCCGGCCGTTGGCACCAGCATCGGCTGGTGCCAGCGGCTCGACGCGTGGCACCAGCTTCGGCTGGTGCCATCGGCTCGATGAGCCGCGACTGGTCCCCCCCTAAGAAGGCTCCTTCGGGAACTTCTAAGGGCCCGTCCCACCCCAGTTGGACGGGGGGGTCCTTCTGCTGGTCCTCCTGATCTTTCCAGAACAGGGCCCGTCTCTCCTTCCTCAAGGAAGAAGACGGGGACCAGAGGAGTACCGGCTACCACCGATACTTCCTCGCCTGGTGTTAGCGGCACTGCCGCTATGTCAGGTACCGGCTCGGTCTCTCGTTCGCGAGAGATCCCGAGTGTATGGTCTCCCGCGGAGACTGTGCAGCCAAAGTGCTGGCACCAGAATTCGCTCAGCGCCAGGACTGCGGCACGGAGCAGAAGGCTGGTGACTTTCGCCAGGCTAGCAGCCGCTATCGCAGTGACCAGCTGGTAACCTGGGTAGACAAGACGGTCCCTGACTGGCCACAGGCTGAGGCTGGGAAGGGGCTTCCCCGAGGCTGGCGCCAGCCCCGGCTGGTACCAGCGGTTCGACGCGCCGCGAAAACACACACCGGTCTCACCACAGTAGTCTCTGCAGGTCTTCCGACCTTCGCTCCCGCAGGGACCGGGCGGATAGGGAGACCAGCAGTAGCTCCTCTGACACACGAAATCGGGGCCGCTGTTCTCGGTCCAGCCGTTTTCCCCAGGGAAAGCCGCTCGACTAGGCCTGCAGGTTGATGATCGCCTGCAGCCCCTAGAGGCTGCTGGTTCTGCCAGTGAGCGAAGGGGAGCGTTGGGTCTTCCTCTCCCGTGCCTTCAACTTCCTCGGTTTACACTGGGAAGATCGAGGCACAGCAGGGAGATCGTGAGGGGCGTGCCCCGCACAATCCCGTCATGACGGCGTACGTACCAGGCACGATCTTCGGACCGACCAGGACGTACGCGTAATTGGCAGGAGGAGATCGAGAGGGGTCTGTCACGGTTCCCCCTCCTGAAGGGGGAGGTTCTCAGAATATGCTCTTGTTCGAGGGGCTTGACGGTCCTACTCCGCAAGATCCAGACGAATTTTACCCTGGTCATTGCGCTGATTCGTCAGCACAACGACCTCAGGAAATTTTCGCTGCTCCCACCAGCAGAGCCCGTGTCACGGCTCAAATCGTTCTAGAGCCCGAAGAAGGGAAACCAGACTGACGGTGGGCTTGCCACGATCGGAGCTTCTCGACTCGGTTCTGGACCAGGTAGATCCTCTCATCTTCGGACGAGATGGCTTGCTCAGGTCTAGCCGGTCGAACAAGCTACTTCCACCTCCTCTGCCGCGACAGCGGCGTTTTCTACGGAGTATTGCAGCGTTCTCCTCCCCCCCCTTTTTCGGTCCTCCTGAGAGGTTTCGACCTCGACGAGAACTGGAATGAGAGGACGGTATCGGCTCTCTCCTGTCAGGTTTCGATCAGCCCCACCCAGACGACGTTCACAGTGGCAGCAGACGCTTACCTACAGTAAGAGTTCGTAACCCTCCTGGGGGGGGGGTGGGAAGAAAGCCATCGCCACAAGTTGATGGCTGCCCCTACTCTCTTCTTCAACTGCTAGCTGTGAAGGCAAGTGAGCTTCCAATTCCTCCTCCATTCCCTCTCTCCTTACGGTTACGAGGGAAAGGTGGGGATCCTACAGAGACTTCTCTGTAAGATCCCATGTTGCGGACTGCTCTACCGGGGGGGACCTTCGGGTTCTACCTGACAAAACAAGTCCCCCCCGACGTAACCCCGCTTGTTGAGGAGGGATCCTGCCCCATTCCCGATTTATTGGTACCACGATAATCGGGAACCTCGCTAATGCTCGAATTCCTGGAATTCTTAGCGTTGGATGAAGACTGGCGCTGAAGATATCTCACAGTAGGCGACCAATCCTGGAATAGAGAAGAACGGATGGGAACATCCAGTTTGGCTTGAACTATCGTCTTCGGTATTCTGTTCACCATTGAAGCTTTCCCTCGAGGAAGACTTCACCTTCACTCTCTTATTAGAGATCGAAGGCGGTCGATCTCCAACCCTTATTCTCTTCTTGGAAGGAAAAGAATTTGGGATGGAAATCGTTGTTCAGAATCCTACAAATATACTACGTATATTATCTTCGCGACATGATTCTGCTAAGCAGTTGAATTGTCCGAGGTGTAGGCGCGCATCCTAGTTTACTCTACGGATCGTGACCTAGACGAGGAGTATTCTAATTGAACTGCAACTCGAGGCTGCCTGCAACCTCCCAGGAGTTTCCAGTTTCAATTTTATATACTTATGGTATTGTCACGACAACACCAGCTTAGCTTTTGTATTTACCGAAATCCGTTTCGTTTAAATATAATTGCTCGAGCATATCTTTTTATGCTCGTTGGTTCTAGCCGAACGCATTCCTTCGTGGAATGGATTACCTGGCAACTCAGGATGACGAGTCAGCGACAGCTGCTGTGTATTGAACTGCCCGAGGCAGCTCAGTGCCAGCTGTCGCTTCGAGAAGCACGGTAGGTTATATCTTTCTCCCCTGCTTTGATTGACTACCAACCGTATCTCTGCCCAACAATCACAGACTTAGGTCTCTGATTAACGGGGATTCTCCCATACATGAATGACCATCTACTGCTGTGACGCTCGAATTCATCGCCTTCGGTATTGCGAGAATTTACAACAGAGATATCTCTTCGACTTTCATCTTTCTGCTTACCGCACGGTAACAGAAGTCTGTAATAGTCTCTTGCTGCATCGCACTGCAATAATGCGAATGATTTTTGCGGAATCTGAGTTTGTCCTCAAAATATCTCTTATTCGGAGGTGTACAATTGTTCATTGTTCACCTCAGATTAGCAGATGTATTGAAGACATCGCCTACTCCCAGACCTGCCAGCTCTACGTCCAAACGTTCAGCCCATGAGAAGCAGTTCTTCAGGCAGTACTTTCCGGTGCTTTCATTACTGAAAAACGCCCCGCTTTCATTGCAACTGCGACTCCTTGCCGGACAGCAATGAAATAGCGGTTTGCGTTTTCAGTCATTTCTAAGCTCAGGTTCAGAATCTTGAGAACCGTCTCTCGATTCGGCTGTGAAGACATAGGTTGCATTCCTGTCCACCTTCATCTTCAACGGCACATAGTGTTGTTTCTCCTTAGCTGAGATTTAACTACTATGTAATGTCTTGCCATCAGAGACCTTGGTCCCTAGAAAGCAATTGACTCTCGCCTGTTGGGCACATGCCTTAAGAGAATCATCACCTCGCCGTCAGGCATCGGTGACAAACAAATACGATTTGTTTAGTCTCTCGGCATAACCCTTTTAAGGCAAAGGTCACGTGATTTGCTCGGTTGCTTGGACAACTTGCTCACTACCGAACGCGGTCAGTCGGCAGCTGTCAGAGCGCCCGAGTCAGTTACGATCTTCGCTGTGGACTTAGTCCGGTTGTTCCAGATCGATCTTTACTTCATCCTATGGATTGTCCCAGTACCCATAACATCGACACACAATGAAGTGTCAGTGTCCTATCCGCTACCGAGAACGTCGCTGCATGGGGATAGGAGATTGCAAGACGCTTCACTGCAGGCTTGGCTGCAGACGGATAGATCAGTATGGGTACTAGACATCACCGAATCCAAGAAGAGGGATAAGTCATGTGACTATTCCCTTCTTTTCCTCCGAGAGAACTGCATAACTTTTCCTGTAAAGTCAAGCATCTAGGGGATGGGGATCCGTGACGCTCGACTTCGTACCGAACTTCGTAGCGAAGACTCAGAACCCTTCGGTCCCTGACGATCGGTTTGAGTCCTTCACAATCCCCTCCCTAGTGGACTTCACCGCCTTCGATGCAAAGGCAACGCTGCTTGTCCTGTGAGGGTGCGACGGAGCTGTCTGAAGATACTTGGCACCCCAGGCTGAGTGTGGACGCCTCTTCGTTAACACCACCATTGTGGTGCTAACTACATTCCCTCGCGTTCCGCAAGAACTTCTCCGTGGCGCAGGTAGTGAAGGCAGGGGTCTGGTCCAACCAGACCACCTTTACCGCCTTCTACCTTCGGGATATTGCCCACAAGTCCTTCGATACCTTTTCCTTGGGACCTGTGGTGGCTGCTCAACACTTGTAAGCTTACCCAGCACCCTAGCAGGCAGAACAGCATCGATTCCTTGGTGCGATTGAGGGAATGAATGTGGTGAATGAGAGTGTGACTGGCTTCTCTTCCCCCATCTTTCTCTCCCTCTACCTGTGGGCAGAGGGTCTCGGTCGTCACCATGCTGGAAGAGGAAAAGATGCAGGTAAGCTACCCGACAGAGCTCCAGTCTATCCCTTTCATTAGGGATAGGTGTAAACATCCTCCACTTCCTCCTACAAGGGGGGTAAGTGGATGCCAACAAGAGACAACCCATAACTTATATTGCCTCTTGCAAACAGGAACAAGTTCTTGCTTGCTGGTACAAAAGAGATACGCTTGCCACTCTCTTTTGTACTTGGTCCAGAGGTCTGACCATTGATCCTGCGGTGCATACCCCGATCAATCGGACAGAGGCTTGGATCCCTCCCTCGCTCTTACGACCAGGGAGGCTTCCAAGGTTGGGCGAACACCAGTCTCTTCACAAAGACTCAGATTCCTCCCACCAAGAAGTGAGTCTTCCTATTGTAAAGGACCGATGATTGTATAACGTGTCGGAACAAAAGGCAATGTGTCGAAAATTGCATTTTTATACATTCAACTTCCCTGTCAGATATATACTTAGCTATAGACTCCGTCGTCCCCGACAGAAATTCGAATTTCGCGGCCCACACTACAGGTAGCTCAGGTGATCTACCGCCCTGCCGCTGGGTGGCAGGAATAGGAACCATTCTCATTTTCTTTCAGATTTTCTCTGTCGCCGGTTCTAGCAACATCGTTGTTAGTTCCTCTGACTGAATTTCGTTATTTTCATCGCAATTGATCTTCCTGTTGGCTTTTTTGGTGACGTATCTGGATCGTTGTATTGGCATACGCTATTGTGAACTGTATTTTGGATTTTGGATTTTGGATTTTGCTTTAATATGTCTGACTCTGGAACTGTGTGGAGAGTGTGTGTGAATGAGGGCTGTGTAAGGTGAGGATGCCGAAGGCTTCGGTTGATCCTCACACTGTATGTAGACGTTGCAGAAGGTATGATTGCACTTTGGATAACACTTGTAATGAATGTGAGAATTTGAGTGCAGAAGGATGGAAGTCTCTAACTTCTTACTTGAAGAAGTTAGAGAGAGATAGGGTGAAGAAGGCTTCTTCCAAATCCCTCATTAGTTCTAGATCTAGCGATCAAGTTTCTAATTTCATACAATCAACTTACCTGTCAGATATATACTTAGCTAAGACTCTGTCGTCCCCGACAGAAATTCAAATTTCACGCCACTCGCTACAGGTAGGTCAGGTGATCAACCGGCCTGCCCTGGGTGGCAGGACTAGGAACCATTCCCGTTTTCTATCATATTTTCTCTGTCGCTGGTGGTATCAACATTGTTGTTACTACCTCCTGACCTGAAATCGTTTTTCAAAGCAATTGATCTTCTTTTCATCGGACTTTTTGGTGACGTACCTGGATCGTTGTTTTGGCATTCGCATAACCGTGGACTGGATTTGGACTTGCTTTTTTGATTCTACAGAAGTCTGATTCAAGTGTTAGTGTGAGAGTTTGTGTGAATGTAGGCTGCAAGGTGAGGATACCGAAGGCTTCGGTTGATCCTCACACTGTATGTCGTAAGTGTAGAGGTTTTGAATGTTCTTTAGCTAATACCTGTCATGAGTGTGAAAGGTTGAATGCTGAGGAATGGAAGACTCTAACTTCTTATTTGAAGAAGTTAGAGATGAGGGATAGAAATTAGACGGGCTGCATCAAAGGGTGGTGTGGAGTACAAGGCCTATTGAGCCTTTTCCTGAATCTAACTCTCCTGTTCTTAATGTTTTTGATTCTCCCTCTGTATCTGGGCCCTCACAGGCTTTGCATTCAGATTCGGCTTCTGAAATCGCCGACCTGAAGGCCACACTTCATAGGATGAGATCCAAAATGGCGGCCATGCAAGGTAAGGAAAGTGACAGTGACATATTGAGTGAAGTGAGTGCTCCCAGTGTTGATGGAGGGGTAGGGGCTCTGACCGTCTCTGCGACGCTCCCAGGCCTAGACCGCTTCCAAGCTCCCATGCCCAGAGGAGAAGGAAAGTCGAAAGCCTTACGGAGGTCGTGGAGAATCCCCAACGGTCAGGCGTCCCTTCAGCAGTCTCTGTCTCGCAACAGACTGCTCAGGACCGCTTCAGAAAAAGCGTCCTGCAAGAGTGTTTCTCTTCGTCCGGTTCTCCTTCACCTAAACGAGGGTGGAAGGACTCGGACCTTTCCAGGCCCCTGAAAAGGCACTGGATAGAACCTGCATTTAATTCGAGCCCGGAGCGATTCTCTGATTCAGACCCCTCCTCGATCAAGAAGGCGAAGGTGGTTTCGACGTCTCCCTGTTATGACATAGCTGATCGTACGCCTTCGAGGTCTCCCTCTCCTTCCATTGAAGAAGACACTGGAGAAGCTTCAAAGAGGATCCTGTTAGCTATGCAAGAACAGCTAGCCTCTTTGGTAGGGGATCTTTCAAGAGACCCTCCTCGCAAGAAGGACGTTGCGCTTCCTGTTGAGAAGTCTCGTCTTCTTCCCCCTGCCAGGCGTGAGGCGCCATCCAGGCGTGAGGCTTCTTCTTCCAGGCATGAAGAACAAGCCAAGAGCGAGGATCTTTATATCAGACTAGGCGGGAACGAGGCGTATGCCTACTATCATATCCCGATAGCAAGACACTTCCGCCCCTTCCTAGGCTTCAGACTAGGAAAGAAGGCTTATTCCTTCAAAGTAATGCCATTCGGGCTCAACATAGCGCCCAGAATATTTATGTAAATAGTGGAAACAGTATTCCAGGAGTTAAGGACTCAGGGGGTAATGTTAGTAGCCTATCTGGACGATTGGCTCATGTGGGCCACAAACGTCGAAGAATGCCGCAAGGTGACGGTCAAAGTGATAAAGTTCCTGGAACACCTAGGTTTCCAGATAAACAGGAACAAGTCCCGTCTAACTCCGGCACCACGTTTTCAGTGGCTGGGGATCTAATGGGACCTAAACTCTTACACTCTATCAATTCTGCCGGTAAAACGGAGAGAAATAGCCAAGGCCACAAGACAATTTCTCAAAGACAAGCAGACATCCCAGAGGAACCAGGAAAGAATCCTAGGTTCACTCCAGTTTGCATCAGTTACGGACGTACTACTGAAAGCCAAGCTAAAAGATATAAACCGAGTTTGGCAATCGAGAGCGAACAGGAGATCCCGGGACAAAGTATCACGGATCCCGGCGATCTTACGCAAGAGACTCCGCTCCTGGACAGAAGTCAAGAGTCTGTCGAAATCAGTACCTCTACAGTTTCCTCCGCCGCCCTAGTTGTCCATACGGACGCCTCCTTGAACGGCTGGGGCGGATACTCACAATACAAAAAAGTACAGGGAACCTGGTCAGTGTCATTCCGCCAGCTACATATCAATGTACTGGAAGCCATGGCCGTGTTTCTAACCCTGAGGTAACTCTTACCAGCCAAGAAAATCCATATCAAGCTGGTATTGGACAGCGCAGTGGTAGTCCACTGCATAAACAGGGGAGGTTCCAAGTCGAGCCATGTAAACCACGTAATGATAGCCATATTTCCCCTAGCGGCCAGGAACCAATGGCACCTATCGGCCACTCACCTAGCGGGAGTGAGAAATGTAGTGGCAGACGCTCTGTCAAGGACTACTCCGCTGGAGTCGGAGTGGACCCTAGACGGAGGGTCATTCAAATGGATCTGCCAACAGGTGCCCAGGCTTCAAGTAGACCTTTTTGCCACGGAATCGAACCACAAACTAGCATGTTATGTGGCCCCCAACCTGGACCCTCTGGCTTATGCCACAGACGCTATGGCAATAGATTAGAATATCTGGAAAAGAATTTATCTCTTCCCTCCGGTGAACCTACTACTGAAGGTCCTGAACAAACTCAGGACTTTCAAAAGTCAGATCGCACTAGTAGCTCCCAACTGGCCCAAGAGCAATTGGTTCCCTCTACTAGTGGAATTAGGACTCCGGCCCCGGCGGATTCCCAATCCCAAATTGACGCAGTTGGTACAAACGCTGACTGTGTCCGCTTCCTCAGGAATTCAGAAAGCCCTAACTTTATGGACTTCATGAAGTTTGCGGCACAGAAAGATGCCTACATTGATCCTCAAAACATCCGGTTCCTAGAATCAGATAAGGAGAATCAACCCTGCGTCAATATGATTCAGCAGTGAAGAAGCTAGCCACCTTCTTGAAAGACACAGGAGCACAAACCATGACTACAAATCTGGCGATAACCTTTTTCAGAACCTTGTTCGAAAAAGGGTTAGCAGCGAGTACTATTACTACAACCAAATCAGCGCTAAAGAAAATACAGTGTTCCCCCCGTATTCGCGTTCTCCAGATTCGCGGGCTCACACATTCGCGGATTTTTCTTTGGAACCTATCTAGAAATTATTCGCGGACGGACTCGCCCATTCGCGGAATTTTCTGACGAAAATAATCACTAATTAGTGTATTTTGATGTTTATTTTCATGACTAAATACATTTTTATGATACAAAAATTATTTACTAATTTTCAAATATTAATTATGATTAATACTGTATTAGTAAGTTTAATAAGTTTAAATGATATCACATAATAAAAATAATAATTCTCTCTCTCTCTCTCTCTCTCTCTCTCTCTCTCTCTCTCTCTCTCTCTCTCTCTCTCTCTCTCTCTCTCTCTCTCTCCTACAAAGATGTATGTTTTTTTGTATGATAAATAAATGATTTACTATTTTCAAATATTAATATTAATTAATACAGCAATAATATCAATTCATTAAAGAAAATACCATAGTGAATTAGTAAGATTTTAGCTTATAAATTTAAAAAATTATGGAAGAATGAAGGAAATCCCAGTCAGATTCTTTCTTAACTCCAGGTACTAAAACTCAGATATATGTATCAAGTTAAGTGACTGGAGGGGGAAGGAGCTGATTTGTTGCTGCCATCAAGTGCTCATGAAATTTCCACCCCCTCCCTCTCTCTCTCTCTCATCTCTCTCCTCTCTCTCTCTCTCTCCTCCTACTCTCATCGTCTCTCTCTCTCTCTCTCTCTTTTTTCTGAGATGAGAGATTTTTTATGGTACATATATGTGTAATAGTTTATTAATATTTTCAAATAATAATAATAATAATAAAGGGATTTTGACGAAGGAAAAATCTATTTCTGGGTGATTGGCTCGTGTCGCCCTGTGAAATAATCCTTAAGTTCATTATTTCTAGGTAAATAACCTAATAATTACCAGAGAAAAAATAAAATCAAGAAAAATGTCAGTAAAAAAACTGACTCCGCTCACTCTAACTTAAAAGAAGTGTCGGTATGGTACAGGGGCGATGAGATCACTACCACGAACCATTTGCCCATTTAGACATTCCACCTCAAAATCCCCACCTGAGAGAGCCGATCCCAAAGGGAGATGCGCCCGCTACTACTACTACTACCGACGAACCAAGCGGAGCGCAGCGCCTCTAGTGGCCATCCTTTGAAGAGATGTCCATCTTGGCCTGCGGGGTGGGGATGAAAGAAGAGGGTGGGTTTTCACAGGGCGACACGAGCCAATCACCCAGAAATAGATTTTTCCTTCGTCAAAATCCCTTTTCTGGCTCGGTTAGCTCGTGTCGGCCTGTGAAATAGTACCAAGAGAAACAGACAAGATGACAATGAAGGTTCAAATAAAACAAGAAATAAAACAAGTTAGACTATAATATAAAGTGAATCAAAAATGGATACATGATAACCAGTATAGGTTACTTAAAACTAGGCTTAAATGAAATAATGTAAAGCACAGTTTAGTATAATGGTAACCAAAAACAATCATTCAAAGAGATTCACTAAAATTAATGGGATATTTACAAAATATAACAAATCCATTGTGCTCTAACCCTAGCATAAAAATAAGGGTAGAGGCACTGTAGCACATTTAATTGATACAACCTGTGGGTGCCCCTTGCAAAAAAATAAGGGGCAGTCCACCAAGCAGAGCCTATCGGTCTAAGGCTACAAAGGACATGTAGAGCATAGCAGTAGGGTAGAGGCATGTTGGACAAGGAGTTAGAAAAGGAGACCTGGATCTTTATACTATACTACAGCTACTGTGCAGAATCAGGGAAACTATGTTTCCCGCTGCTACTGCTGAAAATTTTAATGATTCCAAGGACTTTAAGTAATGACGTTTGAAGACTGTCGGCGATTTCCATCCAGTATATTTCTTAAGATCCTCAAAATTCATGTGTTGGAAATAATAATTGAGGTAGCTACTGCCCTGATATCATGTGCTTTTGGGAATGATTCAGGGTTGGCTTTTTGTTTAATAAGTAAAGAATCTGCTGCCTGATTCCTTTAACCGATAAAGTGCCACCTTTTTCCCTCATAAAGAGGGGGCCTGAGGATCTAGAGGATTGTCCGAGATAGAAATGCTGTTAATGTTAACCACTGGGCAAAGGGAGGATCCTGTGGAAGACTGATGACTTTCCAAGGAGCCCACCTTTGCAAGATCCTCATTTTTGCTAAAAAACTGCGATCCGGGGACAGCAGGACTTCTCCTGAGGGGGAGAAATTCTACATGCCCCGAATCCCTGGATAGAGCCGACAGTTCTGAAATTCTGGCCCCTGAGGCCAGACTTAATAAGAATAACGTCTTTCTAAGTAGCATTATAAATGTGCAAGACGAGTTGTCAGTATCCGAGGCTAGTTTGAGGACATCATTTAAGAACCATGACACTGAAGTAGGCCTTTCCGAAGGTCTAAGTCTAGCACAAGCTTTGGGAATAGACGTAAAGTAGGATTCTGTTAAGTCTATTTGAAAACCCAACTGAAAAATTTTCTTCAAAGCTGATTTATTAGTGGTAATCGTGCTAGCTGCTAATCCTTTTTCAAAGAGAGATCTGAAAAAGGATATGGCTAAGTTGATAGTCATGGTTGTAGTGTCCGTTTCTTTCAGGAAAGATGCCAACTTTTTGACAGCAGAGTCATATTGTCTAATAGTTGATTCCCTTTTATCTGATTCTAGAAAAAGGATGTTTTGGGGATCAATACAGGCGGTCCCCGGGTTACGACGGTTCCGGCTTACGACGTTCCGAGGTTACGACGCTTTTTCTTAAATATTCAATGGAAAAATCCGTCCTGGGTTACGACGCTTGTTCCGAGGTTACGACGCTGACGCTTCCGACGCTCCGAGTTAACGACGCTTTTAAAAAACGCATACTATGATAAAAATCCTTTATAGTTTAGCACAGTATATTAATAAAAATAAGTTTCTGGTTAGATTACAACAAAAATTTTGAGATTATGATGATTTTCGACACTTTTTATGTTGTATTTTTCTATGTTTTTTAGTGACGCCTCATATGCGGAACTAGTTTCCGAGCGAATGAATACATACTAGTTTACATATAACATCCAAAAAGCGCAATAATGAAAAAATCATTGCTTGTTTTCCAGTAATAATAACAAAACGAAGTTTCTCGTTAGATTACAACGCAAATTCCAAGTATCCAAAGAGAGACATTATCCAGTAATTTGATCAGAGAGAGAGAGAGAGAGAGAGAGAGAGAGAGAGAGAAGAGAGAGAGAGAGAGAGAGAGAGAGAGAGAGAGAGAGAGAGAGAGAGAGGCGTCTTCCGACGCTCCGAGTTAAGGACAGAGAAGTGTTCGTTTTTGTTAAACGGCCTCTGACTCATGCCAGTAAATGTTTTTGTTGATACTAATAATATAAGCCTAATTTAAAGATGCGTTTACTTTAATTAGTCTATATGATACGTAAATAGTAATCAACTGTTCTTGTAGCCCTCAATATTTGGCAAAATCGAAAGTATCCAAAGAGAGACATTATCCAGTACGTAATTTGATCAGAGAGAGAGAGAGAGAGAGAGAGAGAGAGAGAGAGAGAGAGAGAGAGAGAGAGAGAGAGACGCTTTGGCAACAATGGTCTCGGGGGTTTTTATAGCTTCCTTCTGCTTGATGATCGTGGATATTGTAGAAGGATTTCGACCATACTCGTTTTGCCAAATCGACGATACGAACGCCACGTTCATGCTTTGCTATAATTTCTATGTTTTGCTTCCATCGAAATAATTTTCTTGGTTTTTCTTATCACCTGCTTTGTCTTTAGCTTTGAGACCCAGGTGGTTAATAATAAAATAGACAAAATAACACGAAAAATAGGCGCAAATACAACGAACTAAACAACGACGTGTTAACATGCAGCACCAACAAACAAACAGACTGAACGCCATTTATCGGTCGCCTATACAACTAACACTCATCGCAAAATCGTATCTCAAATATTTCGTTGTATATCAAAGCTTGTATTTTCGCAAATTTTCTGTTATATCTCAAAACATTCGTATATTAGGGCAATCGTATGTCAAGTTTCCAATGTAATTTGATCAGAGAGAGAGAGAGAGAGAGAGAGAGAGAGAGAGAGAGAGAGAGAGAGAGAGAGAGAGAGAGAGAGAGACGCTTTGGCAACAATGGTCTCGGGGATTGACGTAACGTTTATTTTCTGAACAGATAGGACAGAGAAGTGTTCGTTTCATTAAACGGCCTCTGACTCATGGCAGGAAATGTTTTGTTGATACTAATATATAAGCCTATTTAAAGATACATTTACTTTAATTAGTCTATATGATACGTAAATAGTAATCAGCTGTTCTTGTAGCCCTCAAGATTTTGCAAAATCACTCCAGGTTGTACATAAAACTTCAAGAATGTAGTGTCACCAGAGGATTACAATAGTTTTTACCTTCAAGAACCAGCATTCTTTTATGAAAATAACTCCAGGTTGTACATAAAACTACAGGAAACAACATGTAGTGTAACCAAAGGATTACAAGTAAGGTTTTTATAACTTTTTATTAGTTTAAGACATATTTCCAAGCGTCGTTCCGGCTTACGACGATTTTCGGCTTACGACGCGTCTCAAGAACGGAACCCCCGTCGTAACCCGGGGACTGCCTGTATTAGCATCTTTCTTAGCCGCAAACTTCATGAAGTCCATAAAGTTAGGGTCTGGAGAATTCCTGAGAAAGCGAACATAGTCCTCATTTGTACTGGTTGCGACAGCTTGGGGTTGGGAATCCGTTGAGGTCGGAGACCCAACTCCAGAAGCAGGGGGTACCAGTTGCTCTTCGGCCAGTCTGGAGCAATCAGGGCTACTCGACCTTTGAAAGTCCTCAGCTTGCTCAGGACTTTCAAAAGAAGATTCACTGGAGGAAAGACATAGATCCTTTTCCAATGATTCCAATCTATTGACAAAGCGTCCGTGGCATAAGCCAGAGGGTCCAGGTTGGGGGCCACATAGCAAGGGAGCTTGTGGTTTGCTTGTGAAGCGAATAGATCTACTTGGAGACCTGGCACTCTCCGGCATATCCACTGGAACGACTTGATGTCTAGAGACCATTCTAACTCCAGAGGGACTGACCGGGACAATGCGTCCGCTATGACGTTCCTTACCCCTGCCAAGTGGGTGGCAGATAGAAGCCATTTGTGCTTGTTTACTAGAGCGAAAATGGCTATCATGACATGATTCACGTGTTTGGATTTGGATCCTCCCCTGTTGATGCAGTGTACCACGACTGCACTGTCCAAAACTAGCCTTAGATGAGACTTCTTTGGGGGAAGGAGCTTCTTCAGGGTAAGAAACACTGCCATTGCTTCCAGCACATTTATGTGGAGCTGGCGGAACTGAACGGACCAAGTCCCCTGAATTTGTTTGAATTGTGAGTATCCTCCCCACCCGGAGAGGGAGGCGTCTGTGTGATTGCAGGGGAACCGTCTTGGCAAGATTCTTCGCTTTCGTCCATGGACGGAGCTGGTTGCGAAGGATTTGTGGGATCACTGACAACTTGTCTCGAGATTTGACATTTGCTCTTGAGCGCCAAACTCGATTTATATCTTTCAGTCTTGCTCTTAAGAGGACGTCTGTCACTGAGGCAAACTGAAGGGAACTGAGGATCCTTTCCTGGTTTCTCCTTGAAGCCTGTTTGTTTTTGAGAAATTGCCTCACTGACATCATAAAATGTATTAGTATCAACAAAACATATATTAGTATCAACAAAACATTTCCTGCCATGAGTCAGAGGCCGTTTAATGAAACGAACACTTCTCTGTCCTATCTGTTCAGAAAATAAACGTTACGTCAATCCCCGAGACCATTGTTGCCAAAGCGTCTCTCTCTCTCTCTCTCTCTCTCTCTCTCTCTCTCTCTCTCTCTCCTCTCTCTCTCTCTCTCTCTGATCAAATTACATTGGAAACTTGACATACGATTGCCCCTAATATCCGAATGTTTTGAGATATAACAGAAAATTTGCGAAAATACAAGCTTTGATATACAACGAAATATTGAGGTACGATTTTGCGATGAGTGTTAGTTGTATAGGCGACCGATAAATGGCGTTCAGTCTGTTTGTTTGTTGGTGCTGCATGTTAACACGTCGTTGTTTAGTTCGTTGTATTTGCGCCTATTTTTCGTGTTATTTTGTCTATTTTATTATTAACCATGGGTCTCAAAGCTAAAGACAAAGCAGGTGATAAGAAAAAACCCAAGAAAATTATTTCGATGGAAGCAAAACATGAAATTATAGCAAAGCATGAACGTGGCGTTTCGTATCGTCGATTTTGGCAAACGAGTATGGTCGAAATCCTTCTACAATATCCACGATCATCAAGCAGAAGTAAAGCTATAAAAACCCCCGAGACCATTGTTGCCAAAGCGTCTCTCTCTCTCTCTCTCTCTCTCTCTCTCTCTCTCTCTCTCTCTCGTCTCTCTCTCTCTCTCTCTCTCTCTCTCTCTGATCAAATTACGTACTGGATAATGTCTCTCTTTGGATACTTCGATTTTGCCAAATATTGAGGGCTAACAAGAACAGTTTTTTGATTACTATTTACGTATCATATAGACTAATTAAAGTAAACGTATCTTTAAATAGGCTTATATTATTAGTATATCAACAAAACATTACTGGCATGAGTCAGAGGCCGTTTAACGAAACGAACACTTCTCTGTCCTTACTCGGACCGTCGGAAGACCCCCCTCTCTCTCTTCTCTCTCTCTCTCTCTTCTCTCTCTCTCTCTCTCTCTCTCTCTCTCTCTCTCTCTGATCAAATTACTGGATAATGTCTCTCTTTGGATACTTGGAATTTGCGTTGTAATCTAACCAGAAACTTCGTTTTGTTATTATTACTGGAAACAAGCAATGATTTTTTCATTATTTGCGCTTTTGGACTGTTATATGTAAACTAGTATGTATTCATTCGCTCGGAAACTAGTTCCGCATATGAGGCGTCACTAAAAAACATAGAAAAATACAACATAAAAAGTGTCGAAAATCATCATAATCTCAATTTTTGTTGTAATCTAACCAGAAACTTATTTTATTAATATACTGTGCTAACTATAAAGGATTTTTATCATAGTATGCGTTTTTTTTTAAAAGCGTCGTTAACTCGGAGCGTCGGAAGCGTCAGCGTCGTAACCTTCGGAACACCGTCGTAACCCAGGACGGATTTTTCCATTGAATATTTAAGAAAAAGCGTCGTAACCTCGGAACGTCGTAAGCCGAACCGTCGTAACCCTGGACCGCCTGTATTGATCCCCAAAACACCTCCTTTTTCTAGAATCAGTATAAAAGGGAATCAACTATTAGACAATATGACTCTGCTGTCAAAAAGTTGGCATCTTTTCCTGAAAGAAACGGACACTACAACCATGACTATCAACTTAGCCATATCCTTTTTCAGATCTCTCTTTGAAAAAGGATTAGCAGCTAGCACGATTACCACTAATAAATCAGCTTTGAAGAAAATTTTTCAGTTGGGTTTTCAAATAGACTTAACAGAATCCTACTTTACGTCTATTCCCAAAGCTTGTGCTAGACTTAGACCTTCGGAAAGGCCTACTTCAGTGTCATGGTTTCTTTAAATGATTGTCCGCAAACTAGCCTCGTATACTGGACAACTCGTCTTGCCATTTGATAAATGCTACGTTAGAAAGAACGTTTTATTCTTATTAAGTCTGGCCTCAGGGGTCCAGAAATTTTGTCAGAACTGGGTCGGTGCTCTATCCGAGGGATTCGGGGCATGTAGAATTTCTCCCCTCAGGAGAAGTCCTGCTGTCCCCGGATCGCAGTTTTTTAGCAAAAAATGAGGATCCTCTTGCAAGGTGGGCTCCTTGGAAAGTCATCAGTCTTCCACAGGATCCCTCCCTTTGCCCAGTGTTAACATTAACAGCCTTTCTATCTCGGACATCCTCTAGATCCTCAGGCCCCCTCTTTATGAGGGAAAAAGGTGGCACTTTATCGGTTAAAGGAATCAGGCAGCAGATTCTTTACTTTATTAAACAAGCCAACCCTGAATCATTCCAAAAGCACATGGATATCAGGCAGTAGCTACCTCAATTAATTTATTTCCAACACATGAATTTTGAGGATCTTAAGAACTCTACTGGATGGCAAATGCGGCCGACAGTCTTCAAACGTCCATTACTTTAAAGTCCTTGGAATCATTAAAATTTTCAGCAGTAGCAGCGGGAAACATAGTTTCCCCTGATTCTGCACAGTAGCTGTAGTATAGTATAAAGATCCAGGTCTCCTTTCTAACTACCTTGTCCAACATGCCTCACCCTACTGCTATGCTCTACATGGTCCTTTAGCCTTAGCCGATAGGCCTCGCTTGGGTGGACTGCCCCCTTTATTTTTTTGCAAGGGGCACCCAAAGGTTGTTTACAATTTAAAATGTGCTAGCAGGTGCCTCTACCCTTATTTTTATGCTAGGGTAGAGCACAATGGATTTGTATATTTTGTAAATATCCCATTAATTTTAGTGAATCTCTTTGAATGATTGTTTTTTGGTTACCATTATACTAAACTGTGCTTTACATTATTTCATTTAAGCTAGTTTTAAGTAACCTTATACTGTTATCATGTATCCATTTTTGATTCACTTATATTATAGTCTAACTTTGTTTTATTTCTTGTTTTATTTGAACCTTCATTGTCATCTTGTCTGTTTCTCTGGTACTATTTCACAGGCCGACACGAGTGAGCCCAGAAAAGGGATTTTGACGAAGGAAAAAAGGTCTATTTCTGGGTGATTGGCTCGTGTCGCCCTGTGAAACCCACCCTCTTCTTTCATTCCCACCCCGCAGGCCAAGATGGACATCTCTTCAAAGGATGGCCACTAGAGGCGCTGCGCTCCGCTTGGCGTCGGTAGTAGTAGTAGTAGCGGGCGCATCTCCCTTTGGGATGGGAATTACTAGTGGTCTATATTGCTTGCCTACTATATCCTGGTTCTCGCTACCGGAGGAGAGCTCGCTCCTTACCCGGGATCACTCCTGCTAGTGAGTCGAAAGAGTTCCATGACTCTTGATTCCTATCAATGGATATACCCTTACTGGATATACAGATGATTTATTTTAGGTTTAATTATAGTTTTAACCGTACTATCTCCGTCGTTCTCCATCGTGGTTTCGTGGGCTCCTCACCACTCCTGGTTGAAACTTTTTTCCTGTCTCCGGCGTAAGCTGCAGACCCCAACCAACCGCCTATCTAACCACACGTATTGCGGCGGAGCACTAGTTTTAATCTAACTTACATACTCCGGCATGCAGCGAAGTCTATGTTAGGCTGTAAGTGTGTACTCTGATACTCATGTATCCCTCCACTTACAGGCTACCAACTGCCAAGATCCAGGCTGTAACGCTGTTTTGTATGACCCCTGTGCCCATGAGGAATGCAGGACCCACGCCCCGTGTGCCACTACCCACAACGGGATGATTGTTTGGCACCCTGAGGCATGCACCATCTGCTATGACCTCGTGAGTCAGCTTTTGGGTGGGGTAAGTAAACTCCTGGACATATTTCCTATTATCAATGATTTACCCTTAGTTTTAAGCTCCTTTAAACCGTATCTCCGCCGCTAGAAGCTTCATATCGCCTTCTCTTTCAGGCTGCCACCGTGAAAGAAGTCGCCCTAGCAACCCTGAAAGCTTGGGTAGGCGGCTTTGGCAAAAACACCGCCAAGGGCCAGCCTTACATTTTAGATAAGAAGCTAGCCATTCAGATCTTCCCCGGAGGCAAGACGACGGGGTACGTGGACCCCATCTCAGCAGCCCCACTCATAGCTTCCATCCAGCAGGAGGTGCAGCAGGCGTTTGGGTCCGTTTCGACGCAGGAGCCTGTTCCAGACGTCGCTAACCTGGATCTTAATCTTGAGCCTATGGCGGTAGGTGCGGAGGATTGTTGGTTGAGGTAGGTGTTTCGGGCGCTCAAGGTCTACCCTTGAGCGCTCCTGGACTCTCTTCCCCTGTTCCTTCTTCTTCCTCCTCTTTTCTTAAGGCTTCACGGGATCTGAGATCCCTTCGCGTTCACCCGCTCTCTCTGTACCCCCGAAGGTGAAGGGACAGAGAGAACAGAAGACCCTCCATAAGACGACTTCCAAGAAGTCGTCGTCTTCTTCTGCTAGGAAGTCTACGACATCCTACGCCGACGCGGTGAAGGCTAAGCCTAGCTCTTCTCACTCGAAGAGCTCAAGAAGCAAGGCTTCTAAGGAGAAGGCCCGCGCTCCTGCCGAGCCCAGCAATCTACCGGATCTACTCCGGTAACTCCTGTTGGGGTGGCGGGAACCTAGCTCTTTTGATCCCACCACTTTCTCAGCAGGAGTGTTGCAACAAGTGGGAGAGATGGTTGGCTCTCTCGGTACGAGATTTGAGCAAATGTTTGCTCAACTTTCTAGTACCATCAACCAATCTGGTCAATCAATACAAGACCTCTCTAACCGTGTTAGAGAACATGATGACCGTTTCGGCTGGCCTCACTCAGGGCGCCCCTCAAGCGAACTCCCCTGTGGCAGGTACTGGTCTACTCCAGCTACCTCCTTATGAATCCCTACCAGCCTTCTCTATGGATAACCCCTTGGAGGGTGGCAGCTTTATGCCCCTTCAGGATGCATGATTTCCATTCCGGAGTGTGGAACAAGAAGGATTGAGAACTTCGAGTTCTACCCCCCTGGACTGACTCAGCCTTTCATAGGGTATGCTAGGCTGACGGTGACAGCTCTCAATAGGGAAGATAAAATCTCTAGGGAGACTGTGCTTTATAGTAGGGATCACGCACAGAGGGAATGGGTTCACTGCCTGGAGGATTGGGATTGTACCAATACCAAACTCCAGGCATTCAAGAGCCCCTTCACTATCTTTGCCACGGAGGAGGAGGCGTCTCTTCCATTCGCAACTAAGATAGTAGAAGCGACTCTCCAAGCAGTCCTTAAAGACGAGCCCATGCCACAATTGAGAGAGGCGGAATCAACATCTCCGCTCTTTCCGTCCTTCGGAGAATTGTGGGAGAACCTACCTGCCACTTTCTCAGTAGGTAAGCTGAAACCAGACTGTGCGATGGACCTGTTTGGCGAGAAGCTCCCGAGACTGCCTGATAGCCTTATTCAGGCAGAATTCGACGCCCGTACAAGATTTGGGAGATCACTTAACTCCCTTATCATCACGGAGATGGCTGCTCTTTCCTATGCTACTGAACCACTTTTTAAAATACTGGCTAAATCCCAGCTCCAGTCGGTTCAAGCTGATGCCTTCGACTTCTTTTCGGCTAGAAGGAATTGTCGAAAGCATGTATTGCAGGAGGCAACTATTAGGCACGAGCCTAATAGGCTTCTAGCTTCCAGCATGTGGGGTGCGGACCTCTTCCCAGAAGCTTCTGTGAATGAGGTGCATCACGAGGCTGCTAGGCTTAACCAGAGCCTTAGAGCCAGGTGGGGTATCTCTTCCAAAAGGAAGCAAGAGAGCGCCCCTGCTGCTGGTAAGAAATTGAAGAAAACTGGTAGGAGGTTCCAACCATACCAGAAACAGCAGAACAAACAGCACTTCTCCAAGCTGTCCCAGTTACACAACAGGGGCAGCCTTCGATTTCTAAGCAGACACAACCCATTCTCCTGTTGTCTCCTCAGAATCAGCCCTCGACCTCATACACCGTCTCGCCAGCTTTCAACTCAATGTATGAAAGCCAAGCCTTCCCAACATTCAACAGGTTCTCTAGGGGAAGCAGAGTGAGAGGTCACTTTCGCCAACGAGGTACAGGAAGAGCTGCAAGAGGCAAGCACTTCAGAGGAGGGCGCGGAGGTCAACCCGCTCAACAACAGTGAGGCTCCCCAGGTAGGAGGGAGGCTGTTCCTCTTCCGTCACAGGTGGGGGTTCAGCAAATGGCACGAGCATCGTGTCCAAAGGATTGGGTTGGAGTTGGATCAAAGATCCTCCTCCAAACAGGTCATTCTATCAGATACCATCAAAGGAGTTGACAGATTATGCGGAGGAACTCCTTCAGAAAGGAGCTATTGCGAGAGTCAAGCATCTAAAATTTCAAGGTCGCTTGTTCAGCGTGCCAAAGAAAGGCTCAACAAAAAGAAGGGTAATCTTAGACTTGTCAAAGTTAAACTCTTTCATTCGTTGCGACAAGTTCAAAATGCTGACCATCTTGCAGGTACGGACCTTACTTCCCCGTGGGGCCGTCACCACCTCTATCGATCTTACAGACGTATACTATCATATCCCTATAGCCAGACAGTTCCGTCCATTCCTAGGCTTCAAACTAGGAAATCAGATGTTCTCCTTCAAAGTGATGCCCTTCGGTCTGAATATAGCCCCCAGGGTATTCACGAAAATAGCAGAAGTGGTAGTTCAACAATTGAGAACACAAGGGATAATGGTAGTAGCGTACCTCGACGATTGGTTAATCTGGGCACCAACTGTCGAGGAATGCCTCAAAGCCACAAAGAAGGTAGTACAATTCCTGGAACATCTGGGGTTCCAGATAAACAAAACGAAATCCAGACTCACTCCGGAGTCTCGTTTTCAGTGGCTAGGAATCCAATGGGATTTATCCTCCCACAATCTGTCAATTCCGGTGGTCAAAAGGAAAGAAATAGCCAAGTCTGTGAGGCAATTTCTCAAAAGCAACAAGCTTCAAGGAGAACCAGGAAAGAATCTAGGTTCCCTTCAGTTTTGCCTCAGTGACGGACATCCTTCTGAAAGCAGACTTGAAAGATATAAATCGAGTTTGGCGGTCAAGAGCAAACGCCAAATCTCGGGACAAGTTGTCAGTGATCCCACAGATCCTTCGCAACCAGCTCCGTCCATGGACAAAAGTGAAGAATCTTGCCAAATTGGTACCCCTTCAATATCCCCTTCCGGTGTTAACCATTCACACGGATGCCTCCCTGTCCGGTTGGGGGGGATATTCTCAATTCAAGCAAGTTTCAGGGACTTGGTCCGTTCAATTCCGCCAGCTCCACATAAACGTTCTGGAAGCAATGGCAGTATTTCTTACCCTGAAGAGACTCCTTCCCCCAAAGAAGTCTCATCTAAGACTAGTTTTGGACAGTGCAGTGGTAGTACATTGCATCAACAGAGGAGGGTCCAAATCCAAACACGTGAATCATGTCATGATAGCCATCTTTGCTCTAGCAGACAAGCACAAATAGCATCTATCTGCCACCCACTTGGCAGGGGTAAGAAATGTGATAGCAGACGCCACTGTCCCGGTCAAGAATCCCTCTGGAGTCAGAATGGTCCCTAGACGAACAGGTCATTCGAGTGGATTTGCCAGAGAGTCCCAGGTCTCCAAGTAGATCTCTTCGCCTCACAAGCGAACCACAAGCTCCCTTGCTATGTGGCCCCCAACCTGGACCCTCTGGCTTATGCCACGGACGCTCTTGTCGTTGGACTGGAATCAATGGAAGAAAGTCTATGTATTTCCTCCAGTGAATCTTCTTTTGAAAGTTCTGAGCAAGCTGAGGACTTTCAAGGGACTAGTAGCTCTGATTGCTCCAGATTGGCCAAAAGCAACTGGTATCCTCTGCTTCTGGGAGTTGGGTCTCCGACCTCAACGGATTCCCAATCCCAAGCTGTCGCAACCAGTACAAATGAGGACTGTGTTCGCTTCCTCAGGAATTCTTCATACCCTAACTTTATGGACTTCATGAAGTTTGCGGCTAAAAAAGATGCTAACATTGATCCACAAAACATCCTCTTTCTGGAATCAGATAAAAGGGAGTCAACTATTAGACAATATGACTCGGCTGTTAAAAAGTTAGCATCCTTCCTGAAAGAATCAAACACTACAACCATGACAGTTAACTTAGCTATATCCTTTTTCAGATCCTTGTTTGAAAAAAAGGTTTAGCAGCTAGCACCATTACTACTAATAAATCGGCTTTGAAGAAAATCTTTCAGTTGGGTTTCCAAAATAGACTTAACAGAATCTTACTTTACGTCATTCCCAAAGCCTGTGCTAGACTTAGACCTTCTCAAAGGCCTACTTCAGTTTCATGGTTCTTAAATGATGTCCTCAAACTAGCCTCAGATACTAACAACTCGTCTTGCACATCCATAATGCTACTTAGAAAGACGTTATTTTTGTTAAGCCTGGCTTCAGGAGCCAGAATTTCAGAACTGTCGGCTCTATCCAGAGATGCGGGTCATGTAGAATTCTCCCCTCAGGAGAAGTTCTACTTTCTCCGGATCGCAGCTTTTTAGCTAAAACGAGGATCCCCTTGCAAGGTGGGCCCCTTGGAAAGTCATCCCACTTCCGCAAGATCCTTCCCTTTGCCCAGTATCAACTTTAAGAGCCTTTCTATCTCGTACATCCTCTAGATCCTCAGGTCCTCTCTTTATGAGGGAAAAAGGTGGCACCTTATCAGTGAAAGGAATCAGGCAACAGATCCTTTACTTCATTAAACAAGCCAACCCTGAATCATTTCCAAAAGCACATGATATCAGAGGAGTAGCCACCTCAATTAATTATTTCCAACATATGAATTTTGAGGATCTTAAAAAGTATACTGGATGGAAATCACCGACAGTCTTTAAACGTCATTACCTGAAGTCCTTGGAATCTTTAAAATTTTCAGCAGTAGCAGTGGGAAACATAGTTTCTCCTGATGCTGCACAGTAGTTGTAGTATAAGATCCAGGTCTCCTTTCTACCTACCTCGTCCAACATGCCTCACCCTACTGCTATGCTCTTCGTGATACTCTAGCCTTAGCCGCTAGGATCTTATTGGTGGACTGCCCCTTATTTTTTTGCTAGGGGCACCCACATTGTATGCATATAATGTGCTTCAGTGTTTTCTACCTTATTTTTATGTAGGGTAGAACACAATGAGTTTGTATATTTTGTAAATAATAATTAATTTAGTGAATCATTATATACTGTTCTAATTACCATTATACTACTATTATGTGCTACCAGTTTCTAGTATAAGCTAATTTTAAGTACTTTATGTTAATATGGTATAATTGACCTACCATTATTTAGTATAATCTAGTTTTAAGTACTTTTTGTTAGTATGCTGTAATGAGTCTTGATTCACTTATATTATATCAATCTTTTTACTATTTTGTTTCATTTGTCCTTTTATTCCATCTTGTCTGTTTCTCTGGTACTATTTCATAGGCCGACACGAGCTGAGCCCAGAAAAGGGATTTTGACGTAGGAAAAATCTATTTCTGGGTGATTGGCTCATGTCGCCCTATGAAATATCCTTAAGTTCATTATTTCTAGGTAAAATAATCCTAAAATTACCAGAGAAAAAATAAAATCAAGAAAATGTCAGTTAAACTGACTCGCTCACTCTATAAAAGAAGTGTCGGTATGGAAATAGGGGCGAGTGGGATCACTACCACGAGTCATTTACCATTTAGACCTTCCATCATAAAATCCCCCACCTGAGAGAGCTGATACTAAAGGGTGATGCGTCCGCTACTACTACTACTACTGATGCCAAGCGGAGAGCAGCGCCTCTAGCGGTCATCCTTAATAGATGAACATCTTGTCCTGCAGGGTGGGTTTCATAGGGCGACATGAGCCAATCACCCAGAAATAGATTTTTCCTACGTCAAAATCCCTTTATTGAGAGCTTTCTTAGGCTCGAGAATAATTTTATTATATTCCCTTATGAATGGAGTAACTGGCAACTCAGGAAGAATGCAGCGAGGCAGCGAACGAGACGGCTGTCATTGTAAGCCAATCCAGTTCTCAGTCATGAGCAGTTGGTTACATCTCTCTCTCCTACGGGATCGAATGGTTAACCGTATCTTCCCCCTACAATCATGGACTTAGCCTCGAATTGAGGGGATTTATAGGCAAACATGAATAACATGGTATTCGTTTTGCTAAGAAGTTTTCAATAAAAAGATCCCTTGTAACCTTGCGGTAATGTTTACCGCAATGTAACAGGATTATAGGAATGAGACAACAATATGATTTTAACGCAGTAGAGCTATATATATTATTTGATGCTCTCATGCTTACAGAAGAAAGCAAAATAATGGACTTGGTAACTTTTCGATATAGCGAGTTATTAATCAAAGGGTTCAGTAGCCTCTCTGACAGCAGGCTCGGTAATGGCACGGTTCGTTCCTGATTTCGTTCCCCGTCTATCTTGAAGGGGGCTCGATCCCAAGGAGGGACGAAATGATTTAAATCAATTAAGCCATTTCCACAGCTCTCATATTTCAAGAAGCATTGAGAATCTCTTTTTTCGCCTCTGTTCGTGTTAACGAGAGAATCTGTTTGGAACACAGACACAGAACGTAACGATCCTTAAGAGGTTCGCTGCACGATGTTGCACGTCCGTGAGAACCTTCTCGGTCGACAATATAACTATTGACTTATGTCTAATCTTAGTTGGAAAGAGAGTTGTGGAAACCTGCGAGATGTCTTCGTCATAGATCTCTTCGCAAGGTGGAAGACGAACAGGCTGCCTCTATGCTGCTTCCTTATTCTCGAACCAAGAAAGGTAGCAATATATGCCATTTTTAGTTTAAAAGGGGAATAAACTTTAGTCCTTTTTCCCCTAGATTTATACATTCTTAACAGATATTAAGATAAATGGGCGTCAAGGGAAGAGAGAATGATACTTTATGCCTCATTTTGGCCTTAGAGAGATTGGATTCACAGAGGTCACGTTCTTCTCACAGCATGTTTTGGAAGTCTTTTCTAAGGAAGTCTGGATATTCTATCATCATCTATTATAAATGGACCTTAACAACCTCTCCACTCTGAGTCTTTCTGCGTGCAGACTGACCAGAAGTGGACATGAATGAGAGGATTTTTCAAGGTGAATGACAATAGTCATGGCCAAGACATAGAATTGCTGCAAATCGTGCTTGATGGAATGAGGAAACTGTCCTCTTCCGATACCTCTGTGAACCACATAGAGGTTTTTTTCTTCCTTTTCAGAGGGAAGAATCACCTTCGTATATATCTGCTATCAAAGAACGTAGTAAAAGGCTATGCTCTGTCTCTACAAGGGGAATTGGAGATAGCAGAGGATTAAGATCTTTGGGATCTTATATGATACCTCAATACGACAAGAGTAGGATATCATGTACTTCTAATGGGATCTTTTGTGGCCACAGATTCCGTGTTCCAACAAGATGGAACTGCTCCTCATCAAACTTCTTTGAGAAGTTTTATGAGGGAATTCTTTGTTTCTCTTGGCCCTAAACGACCAAGAAGACAAGTGAATTTTTTGTGCATTTGAATCTCGCATCAGATTCTATGGAGACTCGGCTATGGGTTCTTGCCAGCATAGTATGTCTGGTAAAAGAACTAAAACCCTCTATTCCTGACTCAACGCTTTCAGATAAAGGTTTCGTTGTCCAGGCAGGGTACTTACGTTTTTATCTACAGAAGAAGAAATGGTTTAAACGTTTGCCTACAGAGTCTTTGGGATGCGATGAGGGCTCGAAATGCTTCCCAGAAGGTATTCAGAGGGATACAATAAAGAGCTAGAAATCAGGAGTCCTCCCAATTTCAGCTCGGAGTCTCCTTCGACTTCCAAGCTCCTTCCCTTACTTCGGACAAGGATAGGGAAGATTCTGCAACGAGGAACTTCATCAACAGGTAAGAAGAGATCTCGTTAGCAATGGAAGGATTCAAGAAGGATCCTCCTCGGAGGAAGACTCTTATCTCTCGTACTGTTAGATTTCCTATCGTCTAATGGATGTAGCTGACTACAATCGCCTCCCCTTGCCGGAGAGGCCCAAAGCTCAAAGTGGAAGAATTTCTTCCACCCTTCTCCAGTCTCCTGATAAACTATTGTGGAGGTTCAGGACTTTCGGACAATGTAGCGCCAACCAGGTGCCAAATGCCAAAACAGGCGTAAAAAACGCCAGAGGCAGACAGTTCCAAGGAACACTGTCATTGTCTGATGAGGAGAAAGAGCGGGCCTCCAACCTAGCGCAGATGCGCTAGAGGCGAACAAATCGGACAGATAAGAGTGTCCGATGTGGACATTGCCAGACATCCTCGAGACTCTACCAAGCTCGAAGCTCCAGCAAGTGGGGAGGAGCCAGCCAGGCGCCAGGCGCTAAAAAGTGCCAGTCTGGAGCCAGGCGCGAAGCTCCTTCCAGGCGCGAGGCGCCAGCCAGGAGTCGGGCGAAAAGTGCCTTCCAGGCGTTAGGCGCCAACCAGGCGTCAGGTGCCAGGCAGGCGCCAGGCGCCAGCCAGGCGCCAACCAGGCTCTAGGCTTCATCCAGAAGAGATCCATTTCAAAGAAAGCCCTGGTCTTCTTTGAAACAAGTGTGATCGCTAAAGCACTTCATGAGTAACTTGATGATTCCTTCAAACAGCTGAGAATTAAAAGCGCATGAAGTGCGAGCTTTTATGAATTCTTGTTCTTTCCATAACAATGTGTCATGAGGACATATTAGCTGTCACTTACGGGAGATGCAACTCTGTGTTGACTTCCCATTACACGAAGGAGGTCAAGTTGACCTACGAGAGATCCTTCTCTCTTGGTTATACGTGTCTACGGATACGTTGCTGGGATAGGGAGCCGACACTGATCCTTAACTAGTGAGTTAATTTTTATTTTAACATAATGTTTTTTCTTTGGGTTGTTTGAAAGGAGTTTGGGGATAACTCTTTTCAAATTAAGCACAAACCCTCGTGTTAGGATCAGGTGATCGGGATCGGTGTTGTGCTCCTTAATTATGCCACTAGGCATAGGTGTATTGTCATGTAAGTGGATAAGACCCCATTGACAAATGACCATTAGATTCTGTCGAGCAAGTGGATAAGACCCCATTGACAGATCTACAAGAACTCTTAGCCATAGGTCACATCCTCGCTGAGGCTCTTGAGACGAAGCAGACTCCTAGCAATAGCTAGGAAGTCAACCCTTCGTCTGGACACATAGGAACCAAGTTTTTATTTATTTATTACCTACAACGTATGTTGTTTACCTGTCTAATCAGTAATTAGCTGTCTCTTACCCTCCGCCAAAGGTGCCAATCAGCTAAGTATATATCTGACAGGGAAGTTGAATGTATGAAAATGATATTGTTATTGTACAATAAAGTTTCATACATACTTACCTGGCAGATATATACGATTAAATGGCCCACCCAGCCTCCCCTCAGGAGACAGGTGGAAGAGAAAATCTGGTTCTAGAACAGTAATGGTTCCTATTCCTGCCACCCAGCGGCGGGGCGGTAGATCACCTGACCTACCTGCAGTGTGTGCCGCGAAATTCGAATTTCTGTCGGGGACGAAGGAGTCTATAGCTAAGTATATATCTGCCAGGTAAGTATGTATGAAACTTTATTGTACAATAACAATATCATTTTACGTATACTTACCTGGTAGTTACATCATTAGAGACCACCCACCTCCCCTCACATGGACAGGTAGGCATCAAAATTCTGAGGTTTAGTTATGGTAGTTCTACATTCCCCGGTAGAGGGAGGGGGTACGAGAATCACCTGACCAGTCAATTAGCGCTGCCGCGAAATTCGAAATTCTGCCGTGACGTCAGAGACTACAGCTACGTATATGTAACTACCAGGTAAGTAGTATACGTAAAACATTATTTTATCATAAAAATATCATTTTTTTAAAGTAAATTTGTATTTTTCGTAACTATACAAATCTGAGGTTCTTTACATTAATGCCCACCTTATGCCACCCCTCAATCTGAAACCTGGACCAAAAGGCCAAGTGGAGTGTTACATTTGGGCAGGTGTGTCTACTTGCTTACCAGACAGTAGTTACTGCCTAACCACCTTGTTCAAGAATTAACGGTCATTTTCCAGCTTACGCTGAAAGTAATTCTTAATGTAAAGCACCTCAGGTTTGTAGTTAGGAAAAATACAATTTACTTTAAAAAAATTGTATCTGTTGAACTGCATTCATTGTTATTTTATTTTCTAGATTGGTAAAAAGGTTTATTTGCTGATGAATGTTTGATAGTCTGATATCTTTGCATCACATCTAATCTGAAAACAAATGTCGGTTATAAAGTTATGGTACAGTAAGTTCCAGAAGTGAAGCGACAAATCTCAGAATTAATCGTACTTTTATAGAAACTCGTGGGGTTGCCAGTTAGTATATTTTATTCCAATTATTGTCATCCTATTTATCTGATAATACGTATCAGTGATTAACTGTATAAGCGCACAAAGTATTTCCCCAGTGAATGATCTATGTTAGTTCAGTAATTATTTATTAATAGAAAAAAAAAAGAATTTCCTCAAAGAAACATCTGCGGCTTCCAAAGTGTGATATTAAGTGTTCACCATCGAGTGACAGCAGGAACCGTGTGCATAAGCATTGGCCTAATATTTGTAAATTAACTTTCTACTTTTATAGCGTTATATCGAAAGTTATGATTTCTTTTGATAAAGCACAGAGAAGTTTAGCATATGATTAAATGAAATATAAATAAGACACAAGTTGGTGTAAAAAAAAAAAAAACGAAATCCAAGTTATGTGTGCGTTTAGCGTTGGTTACATGGTTAGGCCTATTTCAAGAATCAAGGAAATATATTTTCCAGCTTGTTAGTGAATAATTTCATGGAATTTCTCGATTGTCAAATTTTTGCATGCAGAATTGCGTTCAGGGTCGCACCAAACAAGTATTTTCGTAGGTTTCCACCTTTTTTTTTTTTTTTTTTTTTTGTCATTGCATAAGTGAGACTTCTTGTCCATACGATCCGGAATGTGAATATGCTTGGCGAGCATTATTTTTAATTCGAGTATCCCCTGTTATGTCTCTCTCTCTCTCTCAATCTCTCTCTCTCCTCTCTCTCCTCTCTCTCTCTCTCTCTCTCTCTCTCTCTCTCTCTCTCTCTCTCTCTCTCTCTCAGGACGCTTTTATCTATCAGGAATAACCAGAGGTCTGTTTTAAGAATCGAGTACTAGGCCTATGGTCATGCTCGGGTCCTTTAGCTTCTTTATATATATATATATATATATATATATATATATATATATATATATATATATCTATATATATATATATATATATATATACCCCAAAAAACTCATAATTTCTGTTATGCAATAATACTTGACTGGATCGAACTGATTACTGGTTGACAGTGGAATATGAATTTTGGGTGATTATCACTCCTTATGAAACGCCCACTTACGCAAATTCAGTCTTAAATTTTACGGTTGGGATATGATTCGAAGATTTGAGGTAATAGGTTGAAGTGAAAAAGGTGGAGTTAGCATTGTGGGTAGAGGTAGAGGTAAAGGGGGAAGGGGTGGTTGGGGTCTGTCCGTCTCCCTACTTAACCAGATGGTGATTTTGACGGTTGTTCTGGTTGCTTGCGACCGACTCTCTTATTTTTTATATAGCGAGTCTGTTTCCCAGGTGCAAGGACAGGTCCTGGTGTCAGTCCTGAAGGTTCTGTCTTTGCCTAAATAACAGACAGTGGCCCTGCATTGTAAGCCTTGCAATACCCGGAACTAAGCCTAGTCACCTGAAGGTAGCAGCAGAGGTTAGAGCCTTTCTCGAAGATGGTGTTTTATGCTCGGTCCTAGAAGCTAGAATCAGAACTACCAACCACCCCCAACTTCTCCATTGAATCTAGGTGCATTCATGGTTGATTATGTTTAATGTCGCAGAGATTTTCCCTTGACATTCTATTGATACTTGCATGGTTTTATGCATCTTCGCTAAAATAATTGATAATACACTATAATATTGAATATTTATTTCCACATTGCTCGAAAATAATTACATTAGGTAATGGTTGGTGATCCTGTGTTGAACGAGAATTTCAAATTGTTTCGTTTCTATAGCTTGAAGTAATTGCTATACTTTAAAATAATTACTATTACCGTAATTTTTTCTTATGATTGTTATAAATATCATAGATTTGATATTTGTGCATCATATGTTAGCTTTATTTTGCTTGATAGAGCTGTCACTGTAGATATATTTTTCAGCTACGAGTTGTAGTTGCCAGTTAGTGAATTTCGAACGAAATTCTCTGAAATTTGTCGCTTCAGTTTTGGAACTTACTGTACTATTGATAATGATATTTTGAAGAACAGTAAAATAACTTTTTAAGACAGATGCAGTAATAATCACAAACATAATTTTTTTATTTTTAATTCCAGTTTTTAGTCATGTTCTTAGACTGGCTAGAATTAGTATTAATTTTCAGAAATTTATTTCCATGATTATTTCCTATCATTTACAGAGGACAGCGTTTATCAAGACGAAGTGGATTGTGCTTCTGAGATGCCAGAATTTGAAATTGATCGTCTTGACAACGGCAAATTTCAGACTGTAGTGCCAGTAGCAAGGTATGATATAATGTTGTTAAGTATTAAGAACTTTTGATTAACTTTTGTTCCGATACGTAATACAAACCTTTCGGTCCTTTAACAATAGGAATGTACTTACGGCATAGCTGGACTTATGGCCGTTGAATCTTGAACAAGGGGGTTAGGCAGTAACTATGTACTGTGGGGCAGGCTAGCCTGCCCTGATGTAAACACTCCACTTTGCTTTCGGCTGTCTTCCGATGAAGACGTGTGTTTGTGAGCTCCGGCTGACTGGTCGTTGATCTTTTTTCCCGGTGGGATCCTTTTGGTTTATTTTTTGTATTTAAATAATTATGCATATATGGTGTTTGATATTAATACTAAACATAGGTTTGTCCTTGGTTTTTCAATTAATATACAAACCCACTTTTTGTGATAGCCTTTGTAACCGCCCCTCTACTTGTGTTAAGAGTCAGCGGCTAAGGTATGCCAACATATTATTTACATTCTTTTGCCCTTTAACACTGGCTCAGACCTGCATGAGGACGAGATATGTATTATCGTGAGGATGAGACATGAATTTAATGTAAGTGATATTGATCCTGTAATGGGACATGTATTCATCCTGAAATTACGCTTACGCTTGGCAATTACCAAGGGAACTTCAAAGGTTTGTCCGTGTTTTGTTGTTATGGTAATTTCTCTTCTCCTTCTTCCTTTCACTTACTATCGGAAGAAGGTAGAAGGATGGGCGTGCGGTGTTGATGTTTGGGGATCTCCTCTCACTTCGGAGGGCAGTGCCCTTGGATGTGTGAGGAGTATCCTCATTACTTTAATATTTTTTTCCTTATTTTACAGACTAGTGGTGATTGTCTTTTCAGCAGTATTGATTGGATGCTCTTCATATTGGTTATCCTAACCTTGGAATTGTACCTATGACTTGTAGCATGTTGCGTACTGATCCTCGAGTGTGTGTACTGATCCCCTGCGGATAATCATTTTCATTACCACTACTACCTGGGAGTTATGTCACTGGACGAAGCTGTCGCGCTGCCTTGTGAGGTTTATCTACTCCTGATGGTAGAAGTCTGGCAGAAGGAGAAACCAAAGAGGAAGAGAGCTCGTCAAGTGTCGTCATCCTCCTCTTCGAGATCATCATATCTTCATGCCTCCTTCCCTTCAACTTTTAAGGCTTTGCCATAAAAGAGAAGGTGGTCTCCCCCCCCAAGGAAGTCTCGTCACGGGACTTCTAAGGGTCTGTCTTGCTCCGGTGAGACAGGTGGGTCTTCCACTGGTCCTCCCGTTCCTTCGGGAACGGGGCCCGTCTCTCCTTCTTAGGGGAGGAAGCAGACGGGTACCATGGAGGTACCGGCCACCGCTGGTATCTCCTCTCCCGGTTCCGAAGGTTCCACCTCCGGACCGGGAACCTTCTCGGCCGCCCGCTTGCGAGCGTTACTGAGTGTATGGTCACCTACAGGTGACCGTGCAGCCAGGGTCCAGACTGCTGAGTACGCTTACTGTGTCAGGACCCAGGCACGGAGCGGAAGATGGTAGGAGTCGCTCGGGTGACTCTCGCCAGACCAGCGATCGCTCTCACAGCGATCGTCAGGTGCCCAGGGTTGACGTGACGTTCCCGCGGGTCCATGCACACAGAGACCAGTGGAGGGGGGCCATCCAGCCCTCTTTTAATCAATCCTTTTCTTTCAGAGAGGTTTTGGCCTCAACGAGGACTTTGGAGAGTCGGAGGACAGTATCGGCTGTCGCCTGTCAGGTGCACGCTCAGCCCCACCCAGATGTAGGTCGCGTTTGCGCGACTGACCAGTCTCGGGTGTGGCAGATGCTTCACCTGCCAGGTAAGAGTTTTGTAGCCCTCCTTGAGGAAGCGTTCTCTCCACTGCTACTCCCGCAGGTCCCTCCGGACAGGTGCAGTTGGGCCGTGTTGCTTTGGCAACTGCCCCAACTCCGTCCTGGATGGAGGACCTGTCGGTTGTCCTGAGGAAACTAGCGAAGAGGAAGTCCAAGAAGAAGAGGAAGGTGTCGCTGTCATCTTCTGCCGCCCCTTCCCCTTCCACTTCCGAGGCCCCCCAGCCGAAGAAGAAGAAGGTAGCCTCCTCCCCCCCAAGAAGTCTCGCTCAGAGACGTCTAAGGGTCTGTCCCACTCTGGTGGGACAGTTGGGGCTTCCGCTGGTCCTCCTGTTCCTTTGGGAATGGGGCCCGTCTCTCCTTCCGCAAGGAAGAAGATGACGGGGACCGGAGGGGTACCGGCTAACACCAGTACCTCCTCTCCTGGCGCCAGAGGTTCTGCCTCAACGCCAAGTACCGTCTCGGCCTCTCGCTCGCGAGAGGTACCGAGTGTACGGTCACCTGCAGGGTGACCATGCAGCCCAAGACCCAGGCAACCCGAGTTTCGCTCGGGCGCCAGGATCAGGCACGGGGCGGAAAGACTGGTGGGAGTCGCCCAGGTGGGGACTCCCCACCAGGCCGGCGATCGCCTCTTTGGTGAGGCCGCCGGTACCCAGGGTTGACGTGACGGTCCCGGACCGGCAGCCGGGCTGGAGGCGAGGAAGCGGTCCCCCCAGTTGCCTGGACCAGCCTTGGCTGGTCCAAGCGTTGTGATGCGCCGTGAAGACAGGCTTCTTTCGCTCCCACTGCGACAGCGGACTCTGTCAGTCCCCTGATCGCCGCAGTCCTCCCATCCTACTGGTTCTGCTAGAAGACAGGGTAGGAGCGTCAGGTCTCCCTCACCTGTCCCTTCAACCTACTCAGGCTACACCAGGAGGAACGAGGCGAACAGGAGTGACCGTGTTGAATGCACTTCTTTCAGTCCGGCCACGAGCCTGGCTCGGTCTTGGGACCAACAGATCCTCGCTCAAGTGGTTGGAGGAGATCGTGGGGGGCTGGCTGCCAGGACGAATGATGCTTCCCAGACTCTCAGAGTGACCATCAGCACCGTTCACATGACGGTCTGGTGGCTGGTACCACGCACACAGAGACCGGGGGTGGGTGCTCCCACCCTTGCAGTCCTCTTCAGAGGTTTCGACCTCGACGAGGACTGGGACGCGTTGGAGGACGGTATCGGCTCTCTCCTGTCAGGTGCTCGCTCAGTCCCACCCAGACGACGGTCACGGTGGCGGCAGATGTTTAGCCTACAGTACGAGTTCGTAACCCTCCTCGGGAAAAACAAAACGTTTTTCTTCAGACGGTAAAGTTTTCCTAGACTCTGAGCAGCCATCACCGCACGGTGATGCTGCCTGTACTAGCTTCTCCGACTGCTAGTACCGCTGGGAAGGCGAGCAAGTATCCAATCTTCCTCCCCCATTCCCTCTCTCCCTATGGCTGCGGCGGGAAGGGGAGGATCTGCAGAGCGTTCTTCGTAGGATTCCATGTCAGGGGCTCTGCGTTCCTGGGGGGACCCCTCGGGTTCTACCGACGTAAGTCCCCGTTGTTGAGGAAGGATCTTGCCCTATCCTCGATTTCTACGGGAATCAGGAGGATCACCACCCGATGATCGTCTGACGAATTAAGTGGAGGTTTCGCTGAGCGCTTAGAATTCTTTGGAGTTTTTAGCACTCTCCGAGTATTCTGGTCTTCTACGATCTGTAAACACTTGGGCGAAACCACGGTCCAGAGTGGGCAAGACGAGAATCCCAGATAATTGTTACTACAATAATCGGGAATTTCGCCGAATGCTCAAATTCTTGGAATTTTTAGCGTTCGAGAGAAGTACTGATGCTGAAGGAAGAATATCTCGAGAGGGGCTCAGCTTGTATGGACCTGACGGTGCGTCGCCTCAGTAGGCGGCCAACCCCATGATAGAGAAGAACGGGTGTGAACATCCAGAACAGGTGTGAACATCCAGAAGGTTTTGAAGCATCCCAGTTCTCTTGAACTATTGTCTTCGGTATCCTGTTATCACCATAGAAGTCTCTCTTCGGGAAAACTTCTCCTTCGCTCTCTTCATTAGAGAATGAAGGGTGTCGGCTTTCGGTCCTTATTCTTGTTCCTCGAATGGAAGAGAATTTAGGATGGAGGTCTATGTACAGGAACCTACAAATATACTACGTATATTGCCCTCGTGACATGCTTCTGTTATCAGTTGAATTGTCCGAGGTGTAGGCACATACCGTTGTTAACTCTACGGGTTGTGACCGAGACGAATAGTATCTTCTTAATTGAACTGCAACTTGGGACTGCCCTGCAAACCTCCCAGGAGTTACCAGTTTCACATAAGTGACTTACCAAACAATTACATTAGCTGTACGCTTTCTTACCTGGCAGCCGAAAATTCAAATTCCTGGCGGCGGTAGCACCATTGTTCGTGTAGGTGATACAGATCCCGCCCACTCTCTGGAATACCTGGTACTGCTGAGCTTAAGACTTCAATTCGTTTTCTGCCAGCCACGGGGTAACACCGGTGGTTTGTGTTACAGTCGACTTTCTTCGCCATTGTGGATTTTTTCTTTTGGTGATGTACAATTCTTGTTTGGCTTTTTTGCTCATCAGTTAGCTGCCCAGTTATTAACGAATTATTACGAAGATGTCTGATGCTAGTTCTTCAGTTAAGTTTTGCAGCAGTGGTTGCAAAACTAGATTAGCTAAACTATGTTATGATCCGCACTCCAAATGTGTTAAATGTAGGGGTCAGTGCTGTAGCAAGGAATTAATTTGTGATGAGTGCCGTAGTTTAGATGAACAAGGTTGGAAGACTTTTCAAGCTCATTTGGATAAGATGGACAAAGATAGGAAAAGGAAAGCAGCTCCCGTACCTTCAGAGGCAAACAAACCGTCAGTATCTTCTCCACTTTTATTGAATATTTCACCTATTGATTGTCCTCCAACTTCAGTACCAATACTCCAGACCAGGTATCCCATGTTTCCGATCCCAACACCATTTCCTTGTTAGAGTCCAAGATGGACAAGAAATTTGAGTTCTTGGCAATCCATTATGGATTTGGGTATGTCGTTTCGTGCGTTTGTAGAGAAGTCAAGTGAAAAGGCCAGTGTTAGGCCAAGTGTCAGTGTCGTGTCCAAGGAGGCAGCTGTCCGTTCCCCCTGTTCTCCTAGACGAAGGTCACTGTCATACTCCCCAGTGAGTGCCGGGAGAAGACATACCGGAGGTCGAAGGGAGACTGGGGGAGTTGGCCCACGGTCAGTCGCCGACTCCGTCGATGTAGTAAACTTGCAAGTGTCCAGAAAACGCAGCTGGAAAGGGGTAGATATCAGTGACGGGCAGTTGTCGTCTGACTCGGAAGTGTAGTCGCCTGTGTTGAGGCGAAAAGTGTGGTGTGATTTAGTGTCGCGTCCATTGCAGAGACATGCCCAGCGTACGAGAGGGATGTCGCCGCCTGTTAAGAAATCCAAGGAGCACTGGAGTCCACAACCTTCCTGCAGTATCGCACCGGACCAGTTTTTCCGGGAAGATCATCAGTCCTCTTCGGATAGCGTAACTTCGGACGGAGTCAGACGCTCATGTGCGTCACAGCGCTCGCGCGCTTGCGAGACTGCCTCGCCTCGTTGTGTATTGATAGTTCATTCGCCTCGAGGAGTTTCGACTCGTTCCCCCCATTCGTCTTGAACTGTTTCGACTCGTTCGCCTCGAGCTGCTTCGACTCGCTCGCCTCATACGTCTCGAGCTGTTTCGACTCGTGCGCCTCATTCGCCTCGAGCTGCTTCGACTCGTTCACCTCATACGTCTCGAGCTGTTTCGACTCGTGTGCCTCATTCACCTCGAGCTGCTTCGACTCGTTTGCCTCATACGTCTTGTGTTGTTTCGACTCCCAATCGTTCGTTTTCGAAGAAGAGCCATACCGCAGCCACGACTTCGTCTTCGCCTAAGGATGATGCGAAGGCCAAACACTTGCTAGAGGATTTCGGTTTGGGTTCCTTTAAACATCAACTTCAAGAATTGATGGTCTTTTTAAAGAAGACAACGAGCCAGACGGAAGAGGAAGACGGGGTATTGACCGTCCTGTCGGAAGAGGAAACTCAAGACCAGGATGCGAAGCCCTCTTCTGCTTATTCTAGTCTGTTAAGGTTTCTTTTACAGACTTATCCGGATTTTTTTTAAACTGCTTCGCCTTCTTCACCTCCGTCGATGTTTGTGAAGGATAGGAGATTAGCGCCTTCGGGGTTACCGAAACTAGTTCTTTCTCAGTCCTTGAAGAAAGCACTGAAGGAAGTAGAAGAGTGGCCTGCTGAGAAGAGGGAGTCAGGTAAGGCTTCGTTCGCTTTTCCTCCATCGAAGCTGCAGAATAAAACCTACAGGTTTTATGCGACAGGAGAAGTTCCTTCTTTGGGAGTTTCTGCCTCCTCCCAAGGAGACTTCTCCGGTCTTGTGGACTCAAGCAGAAGAGCAGCGTTCTCGGCTGCGAAAGTGTTGTTCTCTTCACCCGAGTTGGATCACCTGGTGAAGAACTTATACAAGTTGATCGAAGACTTCAGTTTTCTGGATTGGACTATTGCAGCGTTAGCCAGAAAAATTGAAGATTGCCAGTCTCTAGATGAGGATGTTTCTGTCGATCGGCTCAATGTGTTGTCCTGTGCAGACAGGGCAGTGAGAGATGGTTCAGGGGAATTGGCCGCCTTATTCACTATGGGAGTACTAAAGAAGATAGAACGGTGGTGCTCCTTCACATCTCGAGGAGTAACTACGAACCAAAAATCGGCTTTGTTGTTCTCCCCCCTGAGTAAATCTCACCTGTTTCCAGAAGAAACCATTAAACGTGCTGTTGGACCTCAAGAAAAAGTCCACCAATGATCTCTTTCAGTCAGTGAGAAGACCTAAGGTACCTCCAGCGACAGGAGCCAAAGCTTCTCCTCTTCAAAAACATCCTTTTCGAGGAGGTAAATCGAGGTGGCAGCAGAGACCAAGAACAAATCTACGAACCACCTCCAAGTCTACCAAGAAACCTTCCTTTAAGACAGAGAAATGATCGGAAGGTCCTTCACACACCTGTGGGGGAAGACTCCACGACTACTGGGAGGAATGGAGTCGAAGAGGAGCAGAACAGTGGGTAATTTAGGTGCTTTGAGAGGGATATGTGATCCCTTTTATGCAGGATCCACCCGGTACAATACTCCTGTCTGTTTGACAGCATACTTGACAGGATCAACAGGAGCTTTGGCTCTAGCCAAAGAAGTAGAAGGGCTCATCAATAAAGAGGCCATAGAGGAAGTAACAGATACGAACTCCCCAGGGTTTTACAACAGGCTCTTTGTAGTCCCCAAGGCATCAGGGGGATGGAGACCTGTGTTGGACGTAAGCGCTCTGAACCTCTTTGTCCGGAAGACGAAATTCCGAATGGAAACCAGTCGCTCGGTAATGTCAGCCATCCAACCGGGCAACTGGATGGTATCTCTCGACATGAAGGATGCATACTTCCATGTCCCCATCCATCAGGACTCCAGGAAGTTCCTGAGATTCGTCTTCAAGAAGAGAGTCTTCCAGTTCAGAGCCCTATGCTTCGGTCTGTCAACCGCCCCTAAAGTATTTACTCGGATTCTCGCTCCTTTGGGAAAGTGGCTGCATTTGATGGGCATCAACACAGCTTTTTACTTAGACGACTGGCTCCTGAGAGCCAGATCCAGGTGTCAGTGTGTGAAGGACTTGGAGAAGACACTGACTTTGACACAACAATTGGGTATCATAGTAAACACGGAGAAGTCCCAATTGATTCCAACTCAGAGGATTCTCTATTTAGGGATGATACTAGACTTTAGCTTTTCGGGTTTTTCCCTCCACGAAGAGGATAGAGTCCTGCCTGTCAACAGTCCAGCAATTTCTGGTTCGCCTGTCCTGCTCAGCGCTCGAATGGATGAGCCTACTCGGGACCCTGGCTTCAGTGGAGAGTTTTGTCAGGTTAGGATGCCTACACATGAGGCTGCTTCAGTTCTTCCTGAAAGCAAGTTGGTCTCTAAAGACACAGACTCATTAGTTTTCCCCCTGACGGAAGAGATAAAGATGGGTCTCCATTGGTGGCTTTCGAGGGAAAGATTACAAGAAGGAATCTCCCTAGTCGTGTTGAACCCCGACCTGCAGTTCTTCTCAGACGCCTCAGACAGTGGATGGGGAGCCCTCCTAGGAGACAGGAGAGTGTCAGGTCTGTGGACAGAATGAGAAAAGACCTTGCACATCAATGGGAAGGAATTGAAGGCCATCCTCTTAGGGCTACAAGTGTTCAACCATTTATTCACTGGAAGAAACGTAGCGGTCTACTCGGACAACACCACAGCGTTGTTATATGTTCGGAAGCAGGGAGGGACCCACTCGTTCTCTCTCAGCAAGATAGCCGTAGATCTCCTCACCTGGACGAACGAGAAGAGGATCACCCTTTTTCCAAGATTCGTGCAAGGGAGAATGAACGTACTTGCAGGCGAACTGAGTCAGGTAAATCAGGTGTTACCAACAGAATGGACCCTGAACGAGAGAGTGTGTCAGGACCTCTGGAAGCTTTGGGGAAGACCATCAATAGATCTGTTCGCCACATCGAGGAACAATCGCCTTCCCATTTTTTGTTCTCTGATTCGAGAACCACTAGCGTGGAGAACAGATGCGATGCTGCTAGATTGGACAGGACTGAACATTTACGCTTTTCTTCCCTTCGGGATGATAAGAGAGGTCTTAAACAAGCTTCAATCACACCAGAATGTGACAATGACCCTAGTAACGCCATTCTGGCCCAGGAAAGAGTGGTCCCCGGACCTTCTCAATCTGCTGGTGGATTTTCCCAGACTACTTCCACAAAATCCATCGCTTCTCGAACAACCCCATTTCAACCGATATCACCAAGGGTTGTCTGCTCTGGCCTGACAGGATTCAGACTGTCAGGAACCTGGTCAGAGCAAAAGGGTTTTCGCGAAGGGCGTCAGAGGCTATTGCTAGCTGCAGAAGAAGTTCTTCTGCCAAGCTCTACCAGTCCAAGTGGAGAGTTTTTAGGTCATGGTGCAGACGACATAGCATCTCTTCTGAGACATCTATAACAGAAATTGCAGAATTTTTGTTATTTCTGAGGGACACCAAGAAGTTGGCCACTTCAACTATTAAAGGATATAGGGCCATGCTTTCATCAGTTTGCAAGCATAGAGGCCTTGACATTTCATCAAATCAGGACATCAGTGACCTGATCAGATCCTTTGGATATAGTTTTAAGGTGGCTCAACGGCCCCCGATTCGAACCATTGAATCCTGCAACCTTGAGGGACGTAACTAGGAAGACACTATTCCTAGTCGCCTTAGCCACAGCGGGAAGAGTAAGCGAGTTGCAGGCGATGAGTAAGGAAGTGGGTTTTCCCCAGGGCATTGCAGTTTGCTCTTATGTAACAGATTTTCTCGCTAAAAATGAGGATCCTTCGAATCCTTGGCCCCGTTCTTTCAAGATAAAGAACCTAACGGACTTAGTCGGGTCGGAAGATGAGGAACGTACATTGTGTCCGGTCAGAGCCATCAGACACTACTTGACTAGGACAGAAACTGTGACAGGAGAGTCGAACCGACTCTGGTGCTCGGTGAAAGACCCGTCTCGGCCTCTTTCAAAGAGTGCAATGTCCTTTTTCCTGAGGAGTTTGACTCGAGAAGCGCATGCCCAAACTCAGGAACATGCTCTAAGGGTGCTGAAAGTGAAGACACATGAGATTTGTGCAGTAGCTACGTCATTGGCTTTCAGACAGAATATGTGTCTATCCTCCATTATGCAAACTACATTCTGGAGGTCAAAATCGGTGTGTGCATCTCACTATTTGAAGGAGGTAGAAACTACTTACGAAAACTGCTTTAGATTGGGACCGTTGTTAGTAGCGGGAATGGTGTTGGGAGAGGAAGCATAGGGAGACTCGGTTTTGTCCCTCTACTATCTCCTTGCCTTGAATTTGAGGTTTTTGAGTTTGTGGGAAGCCTGGGGGTACATGTACCTGAAGTACCCACCAGTCCTTATATCTGGTTAAGGGTACCATATGGTTTTTAGTGTAGGTGATGGTTTTTTATATGGTTTTTTATCTGGTCTTTTCATCCAGGGCAAGGGCAAATCATTGTTGTTTTTTGTCAATCATTGGTGAACTTCCATGATTGCAAAAATCCCACCATTAGTAGAGACGACCCTGGCCTTTACTGCCACGTCTCGTACATGTGATGAGAGCGCCGACCAGAGGCAGTATCTACCTGTAGCTGCTCTCTCACAAGGTAAGGTACTGCAGACATTATATATAATGTGAGCACATGACTTATTTTTATTCAGAAAGCTGTCCATACACCCACCTTCCGGGTAATGTGGAGTCAGCTAATGTAATTGTTTGGTAAGTCACTTATGTGAAAAGGATATTTTAATGATAAAATAAGGTTTCACATATACAGTGGTACCTCGAGATACGAAATTAATCCGTTCTGAGGCGGCCTTCGTATCATGAGTTGTTCGTATCTTGGAACACATTTTACATTTAAAATGGCTAATCCGTTCCAAGCCCTCCAAAAACACCCCAGTAAATTATATTTCCAGGCCTAAAACACATGTTCTAGGATTACAACGCTGACCCGATGGAAGAAATATGACTCCAAAATGGCAAAATACTGTACATACTTGAGTAATATTCAACTGCATGTAATGTTCAACCTCATTTTATTAGGACTTTAGCATATGTCCCTTAGCATAAAAGCCTAGCCTCCTAGTTAGCGGTTGCTACTGTAGCCTAGTCTATGATTCTGACATCTAAACCTAAGAGCTAAAAGCTTAGAATATGCCAATAAAATGTATAAATAATCAGTATGTACTCATTTCATATAATTATTAATTAATCATTAACTATAATACACAAACAAACAAAAACAAACCTTCCAATCGATTGTTTACATTCAGCTCTTACCCGTCTTACGAGCATCTAACGAGCGCCAAGCAATCATTTTTCCTAGCACACAGTAAGCCATAAATTGTCATTAGTATCTCTCTTCAACTAATGAAACTACCAAACAGTATAATAACCATTCATTTCTATTCTTTATTCTATCTTTACCTAATGGAGATACCGAGTTACTGACAGCTATAATGAAACATACGTATAGGTAACGTAATAATAAAACAGAAGAAGAATTCTAAAAAATACGTATTTGTTGGCAGTCTGATTTATTTTATATTTTATGATATCTAATTCACAATTTTTTTTATTAAATGTACTATTGCATGTACTGTTACGGATCTGAGATCTCAGAGACAATGTTACGGTGTCGAAATATCCTGGAAAGGGTCGACACAGTGTTACGGCCTCTGAGAGAGGTCCGCTTCAGGTTCAATATGAAATAATAAAAAAATATTTCAACACCAACAGTTGAAACTGGGGATACGAATATAGAAAGAAACACTAACACAACAAAGGTTTATTTACAAGCTTACTAACAAAGGTAAATGCAGAATGGTATCTCCTATTTACATAAAAAGATAGAATCTTACACTGCATGAACTGGGGGAACAGTGAGGCAATTCAAATACTTGCTACTCGATTTGGCGATTCGACGCGCTGGCTTCATAAATGTAGATCGGCGATTGCGGACGTCCTCTTGACTCTGTATTGCAGAAACTAATCTTCTTGTAAGGCAGGAATTCTCCAACACCTGTAACAGGACCTTTTCTTCTCTGAAGTCTGCTCGACGTCTAGAAAACACGGCCATCCACTCCTGAAGACGACAAGACCAATATCCAACCAACTCTCGAACAACTCTTCTTTTGATTGATACTTCGTCGGTTCCTTCGTCTCTAGTCTCTCTCTGACGATCACTGATAATCTGATCGGTGGCTCTTACTAACGGGTGATCTCTCTCTTTTACAATCTCTTCCTTCTACGATCACTCTCTATATCTCCTCCTCCCGCTGCTACTTCCTCCGTCGTATTTATACGGCATCCTGGGGGCGGAGCCTAAGTAACCATTAACTATAATAAACAAACAAAAAAAGCTTCCAAATGTCTGTTTACATCCAGCACTTACGAGTATCGAATGATCGCCAAGCAATCACTTTACACAGTAAGCCATAAATTTTCATTATCTCTCTTCAACTACTGAAACTACCAAACAGTATAATAACCATTCATTTCTATTCTTTATTCTATCTTTACCTAATTTTTTTTTTGTATTAAATGTATTGCATGAATAAGTTTTTCAATTTACAGCATCCTTTTACCAATAGAATACTTAAAGCACAAGGGGTAGATGCTGACCAATAGGAGAGCAGGAGCTTATGGGGTGACTAGCATCAGGAACCAATGGGAGAGCGGGAGGATGGTGGCGAGTTTACTCAGTTGGCGGCGTGGGAGTTTTAAAATTGTTCTCGGTGGTCTGGGCGAATCTCGGGACTTTACAGCAACAACCTTTCGTATCTTGAAAACTTTTTGTATGTAGAGCAGTAAAATTTTTCGCATTGGCTTTCATATCTCGAGTTTTTCGTAAGTAGAGCCTTTCGTATCTCGAGGTACTACTGTACTTACCAAACAGTTACATAATCAGAGACCTCCCTCCTCCCCACAGATGGACGTTGCGGCTCAGCGAATTGAAGTCTTAAGCTCAGCAGTACCAGGTATTCCCGAAAGTGGGCGGGATCTGTGTCACCTACACGAACAATGGCGCTACCACCGCAAGGTATTTGAATTTCTGGGCTCAGCCCGTGTCGCTTCGTGAAATATCCTTTTAGCACATATTTCTAAGGTAAATATTACTAACATTACCAGAGAAAAAACTAAAATGGGATGTCAGAGTATTCTGACTCGCTCAACTTATATAAAAGGTGTCGGTATGGTTTCGGGGGCGAGTGAAACCACTACCACGGGTCTCTTACCATTTAGATCCATCCTTCTACAGAATCTCCCTGCTAGAGAGGGCTGATGCGCAGCCCACTCCAGTAACTATTACTACCAGCGCTCCCAACGCCAGCACAAGCGCCTCTAGCGGTCATCCTTTTCGTTAGCTTCATCTTGCACACACGTTTTTTCTCGCTGTGTTTTTGTGCTTGCGTTTTTGGATTACTTCTTCGTCATAGAACTCCAAGCCATCGCCGCAGCTAAGTTACGTACTGCTAAAGTGTTTCACGTAATTTTAGCCAGCTAGGGCCTGTTTTACCGTTTTTATTTAGGTTTTATGACGGCGCCCTCAGCGGCATGGCTACAGAGTTGTCCCAGTCGGCTCGTCCCACGTGTTTCATTATTTCGTGCTTCTTCGGTCTTCCATACCATTGTAGCTGGAACCTTGCAGTATTTATATGATTACATTTTATGTGTTGTGCAAGATTTTCTTGTATTTTACTTATCACGGGGATGCTAGCTCGATTGAGCTCTTGCCTATGTTAACCTCAGCTCAGCGTTCATGCATGCATGTTCCTTTGTCTAGGTCTGTTAGGCGTCTTAGGACCTATGTCCTCTCTTTTAGTCCTGCCATCCTGGCCGTCGCCCTCCGTACTCACGTATCAGCAGAGGCCAGCTCCCGAGTGGTTAGGCGCCCTCCCTTCCAGGTCGGTTAGCCTAACTTCTCCAGGACGTTGCTTTCTCTCTTTCTGTTTATTTATTTCCCTTTTCCCTGTGTTATTTTATCTATTGCATGCTTGAGACGGTTAGAGGTAGCCTAGGCTACCTCAGATCGCCTGGCCCTACCACGTTCACGGCGAGCCAGGCGATCACCCTGAGCCACCCGGCTCTGTCCCCCTGCTCCTCCCTCCCCTCTTCCCCTCTACTTGGGGAGGATACGGGAGTCAGCAGAGGGACATCTGGGGCTGACTCTCTCCTACCGCTCTCACCCTCGGTTCCACGGGGGGGTCTCCTGTCCACTCGGGCTCGGCTGGCCACCAGGCTCGGCCGCGCTCGGACCTCCTCGGGTCCCTTTCAGCTCTCTCTCACCCCGAGTCACCACCCTTGCCCACCTCTCCGGCGGCGGGTCCCGCTGGTTCCGCCAGCTCCTTAGTGTGGTGACTGAGAGAAGCTCCGCCGCATGCATCTACATTATTTTGCCATTATTTACCTTTGTTATTGTTACTACATGTTATTATGTCCGCTAAGCCGGCTGAGCTCCCGCTCACCAACCGGGTTCTCCCCCTGCCTGCAAGTTTTTTATTACGGCGGAGCTACGCTCCCCCTTATTAATTTATTTAGCCTACTCATGCTACTCCCCACCGTCCTCATACTCCTCGCTCCAGCGTATAGGCTGGTTACTAGTTTGGTGAAACTCCTTATTCCGGCACTCCGGAATCGTACTAACTAGTATACCAGTCCTATTGGACACTCACCATTACAGGAGAGCAAGAGAAGGCTAACCCCTATGTTAACCACTCCAGTATCCTCCGGCGTCTAATATCACTTACTGGACTTAGTCCTGTTAGTCAGTGTTGATACTCATGTATCTGTTCACTTACAGGCCACCCATTGCCAGGAGTCAGGGTGCAATGCTGTCCTGCAGGATCCCTGTGGGCATGAGGTCTGCCGGACCCACGCTGTCTGCGCTATCCACTACAGGGACATAGCGGTCTGGCACCACGAGAATTGTACCATATGCTATGATCTTGTAGATCAGTTTACCTCAGGTGTAAGTATATTCCAGAGTACAATTGCTATATAATTTGGCCTATACAGGTAAAGTCCTAATAAGTGATATAATAACTGATATAGTTAGTCATATAATTTCAAGTTCCCCTAGCTTAGGGCTTACAATAACCCTCTCTTTCAGGCTGCTGCTGTCAAGGACGCCGCATCAACCACTCTGAAAGCCTGGGTTGGCGGATTTGAGAGGAATGTCACCAAGGGGCAGCCATACATCCTCGACAAGAAGATGGCTGTCCAGATCTTCCCCGGCGGGAAACCTACCTCCTACATCGACCCGGCAGCGGCGACCCCGTACATCGCCACCATTCAGCATCAGGTGGCTCAAGCTTTAGCAGACCCGGGGAACTCAGAGATCGTAGACAACGTGGCAACTCTTAATTTGGACCTCGAGCCGATGGCGGTAGGTGAAGCAGGTAGTATGTTAGACGAGGCAGGTTTGTTGTTTCAAGGGCTTCCCTTGGGTCCGTCTGGATCTACTTCCCCTATCCCTTCTACCTCTTCTTTTCAAGGATTTTCAGAGAGTGAACTTTCGGTCAGACCGAAGTCCACTCAAGCTATCCCTAAGGTAAAAGGGAAGCGAGAACCCAAGACCCTGGAGAAGACGCTGTCTAAGAAGACAGCGACTACTTCTTCTCATAAGTCTCCGGCTCACCATCCCGGAGCAGAGAAGTCTAAATCTACCTCTTCTCACTCTAAAGGGTCCAGAGGCAAGTCCTCGAGGGACAAGGCTCAGCTACCTTCGGATCCTGAGCCTTCGACCTCTACGGGGGCACGCCCCAAGACTCCCACCGTGAGCAAGGAACCTAGTCCCTTCGACACGGAAGCATTTACTGCAAATATCATGCAGCAAATGGGAAACTTCGTCGGGAACTTAGTCCAGGAGAAGTTTCAACAGATGTTGTCGCACATCTCTTCTTCTTTCGAGGAGTCGGGGCAGTCGATCCGAAGCATTTCGGAAAGGCTGACCAACCAGGAGAACCTGATGGCAGGTCTCAGAGAGAATCCATTGGGAGCTCTTCCACAGCCCGGTATGGCTGCGCAAGCCATGCTGGACTACAACACCCTCCCTCCTTATACGGCGAGCAATCCCTGGAGGATCTCGTCTTATGCCCCCTTTAAGGATGGGATCCTAACGTTGGTGGACTGTGGTACTCGAAGGCTTGAGGACTTCGAGTTCCACCCTGCTGACCTGCAGCCCCCCTTCATTGGTTACGCCCGCCTTACGGAGGCAGCGATGTGGAGGGAGGACAAAATACCTAAAGAAACGGTCATTTTCAGCCGTGATCAGGCTCAGAGAGATTGGCTGAGGAGCCTAGAGGATTGGGAATGCATTAATACCAAGATGCAAGCCTTTAAGAGCACCTTTGCTATCTTTGTGGTGGACGGAGAGACCCCCATTCCGTTCACCACAAAGGTAGCGGAGTTAACTCTTCAGGCTGCTATGAGGGACGAGCCTATGCCTCAGCTCCGAGAAACGGAGCCCACGTCTCTCCTCCTCCCAGGCACCGAAGATCTTTGGGCAGATCTTCCAGCCACCTTTACAGTAGGGAAACTCAAGCCAGATTGTGCAATAACACAATTTAGCAAAAGGCTCCCCAGGCTCCCAGACAATCTCATACAAGCAGAATTTGATGCTAGGACCAGGTTTGGGAGGTCCCTAAATACCCTGGTAATGACTGAGGTTTTGGCCGTGACATTTGGCAATTGGGCACAAAGTATTGTGTTCAAAGGACTGGGATGGAGCTGGATCAAAGGTCCTCCTCCATCCAGAACCTTCTTTCAACGACTGACATCGGAATTGATGGAGTATGCTCAAGAACTCCTTCAGAAAGGAGTAGTGTCAGAAGTCAGGCATTTAACCCTTAAATGCCAAAGGGGTATATTAAAAATCGTCTTCCGTGTGCCGAGGCAGTCTCGGAGTGAGCGCGGAAGCGGAAAATTTTTTTTTTTTTTTTAAATCACAGCGTGCTTAGTTTTCAAGTCAGGGTCTTTTGATGAGGAAAAGGCTAATTGGAGGGGTTGCTGTGGTAGTGTTTAACACTCGCCCCAGTTCTATACCGACACCTTTTATTTAGGTGAGCGAGTCAGAGACTTCTGACATGTCCAATTTAGCAGTTCTCTGGTATCATAGCAATATTTTACTAGAAATAGTGCTAAAGAGGACACATTTCACGGAGCGACACGGCTTCCTCGCCCAGAAATAGATTTTTCCTACGTCAAAATCCCTTTTTTGGCTCCTTTTTTTTCTTTGCCTGAAGTTTAGTATGCAACCATCAGAAATTTATATATGATAATTATCATTATCATATATAAATAATGCGATATATGATAGCACGAAAACAAAATTTCATATATAATTGTATTCAAATCGTGCTATGCGCAAAATGGTTAAAGCTAACGAGTTCATTTTTTTTCATTGTAATGTACACTAAATTGCAATCATTTTGGTATATAACTCATTGTAAAACGATAAAAGCAACACAGAGAAAATATTATCACAAAATAATGCATGAATTCGTAACGAGCGGACGCAAACAAATATTTTTTTCAAAAATTCACCATAAATCTAAATATTGTCCTAGAGACTTCCAATTTCTTTAAAAATGAGGACAAATGATTGAATATTACTATACTGTAAGAGTATTAGCTTACAATTGCAGTTTTTAACCATATCTGATGAGTTAAAGTTGACCGAATGTCAAATTTTTTTATATATTTATTTTATATGCAATTATTTCGGAAATTAGAAAAGCTACAACCTTCAAATATTTTTCGTTTTATTCTACATGAAATTGCACACATTTTCATATATAAAACTCTTTGAAATGCCTAATATGAAATGGAGCAAATATTCCGAGAATGCGACATACGCATTTCGGAGATTTCTGGCAGAGAATCCGCGCGCGGAGGGAAGGTCCAGACTAACACCGGTCTCCCGCTTTCAGTGGCTCGGCATTCAATGGGATCTAAACTCCCATACTCTATCAATTCCTGCGGCCAAAAGGAAAGAAATAGCCAAAGCAACAAAACAGTTCCTCAAATGCAAACAAACATCAAGGAGAAACCAGGAAAGGATCCTAGGCTCCCTCCAATTTGCCTCAGTGACAGACGTTCTACTGAAGGCAAAACTAAAAGACATAAACTGGGTCTGGCGCTCGAGAGCAAACAACAAGTCTCGGGACAAATTGTCAGCCATCCCGGCGATACTTCGCAAACGACTCCGCCCCTGGGCGGAGGTCAAAAATTTATCAAAATCAATTCCTCTTCAATTCCCCCCTCCGGCATTAGTTATCCTCACGGATGCTTCACTAAGCGGTTGGGGAGGATACTCTCAGTACAAGAAAGTACAAGGGACTTGGTCCCCTCAGTTCCGCCAGTTTCACATCAATGTATTAGAAGCTATGGCAGTGTTCCTCACTCTGAAGAGACTCCTACCAGCCAAGAGATCTCATATCAAGCTGGTATTGGACAGTGCAGTAGTAGTACACTGCATCAACAGAGGAGGCTCCAAATCAAGCCATGTGAACCACGTCATGATAGCCATTTTCTCCCTGGCAGCCAAGTACAAATGGCACCTATCCTCCACTCACCTAGTGGGAATAAGGAAAGTGATAGCAGACGCCTTGTCTCGATCAGTTCCTCTAGAGTCGGAGTGGTCTCTGGACAGGCGTTCATTCCAGTGGATCTGCCAAAAGGTTCCAGGACTCCAAGTGGATCTTTTCGCTTCACAGGCGAACCACAAGCTCCCGTGCTATGTGGCCCCCAACCTGGACCCTCTGGCTTATGCCACAGATGCCATGGCCATAGATTGGAATCAGTGGAAGAAAGTGTACATCTTTCCTCCAGTGAATCTTCTTCTGAAAGTTCTGAACAAACTCAGGACTTACAAGGAACAAGTTGCCCTAGTAGCCCCCGATTGGCCCAAGAGCAACTGGTTTCCACTACTTCTGGAGTTGGGTCTCCGACCTCAACGGATTCCCAATCCCAAGCTATCTCAAGCAGTACAAATGAGGACTGTGTTCGCTTCCTCAGGAATTCTCAAAACCCTAACTTTATGGACTTCATGAAGTTCGCGGCTAAAAGAGATGCAGACATCAATCCTCAAAACATCCTTTTCCTAGAATAGGATAAAAGAGAATCGACCCTACGTCAATATGACTCGGCTGTTAAGAAACTAGCCAATTTTCTGAGGGAAACCGAATCTCAAACCATGACTACTAACCTGGCTATCTCCTTCTTCAGATCCTTATTTGAAAAAGGTTTAGCAGCCAGCACTATTACTACCAATAAGTCCGCTCTAAAGAAAATATTTCAATATGGTTTTAAAATAGACTTAACAGATTCCTATTTCTCGTCTATTCCTAGAGCTTGTGCTAGACTCAGACCAACAGAGAGACCTGGCTCAGTTTCATGGTTCTTAAATGATGTTCTCAAACTGGCTTCAGATACTGATAACGATTAGGGCAGTAGCTACCTCAATCAACTATTTCCAACATATGAATTTTGATGATCTGAAAAAGTACACAGGCTGGAAATCGCTGACAGTATTCAAACGTCACTACCTGAAATCCTTAGAATCTCTTAAGTTTCCAGCAGTAGCAGCGGGAAACGGTTTCTCCTGACTCTGCCTAAGTAGTTTAGTTATAGATCCAGATCTCCTTTCTACCTGCCTCACTGACTTCCTTCCTGTAATCCTGCCACAGGTTCTTCTCTGTTTTGAGCCTTAGCTGCCAAAAAAGAGCTATAATTGTGATGTTTTCCTTATTTTTTTGCTAGGATTACTCACACCTGTAAATAACCTATTATATTGTCTAGTTTTAAGGTTATTGTAAGTTATCATAAGTTTACTATAAGTTATCATAAGTTATATTAAGTATATATATTATAACTTCTGTAATTATAAGTTTTAGATTATAGTACTCTAATATACTCTGTTTTTTCTTATTCCCTACTTGTATCTTATTTTACCCCAAGCTTGTGGCCATTTCTCTGGTACTATTTCACGAAGCGACACAGGCTGAACCCAGAAAAGGGATTTTGACGAAGGAAAAATCTATTTCTGGGCAAGGGCCCGTGTCGCCCAGTGAAATCCCACCATGCTTTACACCCACCCTTGGGCCCAAGCTTGACCTTCTAACTCCAAGGATGGCCGCTAGAGGCGCTCGTGCTGGCGTTGGGAGCGCTAGTAGTAGTAGTTACTGGAGTGGGCTGTGCATCAGCCCTTTTTAGCAGGGGGATTTTGTAGAAGGATGGATCTAAATGGTAAGAGACCTGTGGTAGTGGTTTCACTCGCCACAGAAACCATACCGACACCTTTTATATAAGGTGAGCAAGTCAGAATACTCTGACATCCCATTTTAGTTGTTTCTCTGGTAATGTTAGTAATATTTACCTTAGAAATATGTGCTAAAAGGATATTTCACTGGGCGACATGGGCCCTTGCCCAGAAATAGATTTTTTCTTTGTCAAAATCCCTTTTTCGACTGCCAGATAAGAAAGCGTACAGCTAATGTAATTGTTTGGTATGTATATGTGAAACCTTATTTTATCATTAAAATATCATTTTCGATTTTGAGATACTTTGGGTATTGTTACAACAACAACACCTCAGCGTTTGCATTCACCGAAATCCGTTTCGATTAAATGCAAATGCTCGAGCGTATTTTTTTTTTTGCGTTCAGTGGTTCTAGCCGACCGCATTCCGTCTTGGAATGGATTACCTGGTAACTCAGGATGACGAGTGAGTGAGAACTAGCGGTGAATGGGCTGCCTGCTGCAGCCCAGTACCAGCTGGCTCTCCGAGATAGCACGGTCAGATTATGTGTGTCTCCTCTGCGATGATTGACTACTGAACCGAATCTCTGCCCAGTAATCACAGACTTAGGTCTCTTGTTGGCTGGAATTCTCGCATACATGGATGACCATCTCTACTGCATCGCCTTTGACATTGAGAGAATTTTCAGACAGAGATATCCCACTAGACTTGCTATTACAGAAGTCTGTAGCCTAGTCTCCTGCTGCATCACACCTGCCGCTGCGGTGACGCGGAATGATTTCATCAGACATCTGAGTTTGTCTTCTAAATATATCTCGTATTCGTAGATGTGCAATTGTTCATTGTTCACCCTGAATTGTAGATGTATAACGGAAGACATCACCTGTTCCCCGCCCTGCCAGCTCTACCTCCAAGTATATAGATGTCCTCCCTGGATAAAGCTGGGAAGAAGAAGAAGATGATTCAGCCCATGAGAAGCGGGACTTCAGGCAGTACAGTCCCTGTGTTTTCATTACTGAAAAGCGCTCCACTTTCATTGCAACTCCGACTTCTCACTGAACAGCAATGAAGCAGTGGTTTAGCATTTTCAGTCCTCTGTAAATAACAGGGATTAAGCCGTCTTCGCGGGTTGGTGTCATCGGCGGGACTTTTCTATGTTCGGAATCTTGAGAGTTAACTTCTCTCGATTCGGCTGTGAAGACGTAGGTCTGCATTCACTTATCACCTTCGTCTTCAATGGCACATAGTATTGTTTCTCCTTAGTTGAGATTCAACTACTATGAGAACTTCTGTCTTGCCATCAGGGACCTCGGTCTCTAGAAGGCAATTGACTTTCGTCTGTTGGGCACATGCCTTGAGAGAATCATCTCCTCGCCTTCCAGCATCGGTGGCAACAGAGACGATTTGTATGGTCTCTCGGTATAACCCCTCAAAAGGCAAGTGTCACGTGACTAAGCCTCGGATGCATGGACAGCTCGCCTCACACAACCGAACGCAGTCAGTCGGCACCTGTCGAAGCGTCCAAGACCATCACGAAAAACACTGTGGACTTTGTATTGGTTGATCCAGATCAGCTATTACTTCATCCTACTGGCTTGTCCGATACCCATAACTATCGACACCCACCATTGAGTGTCGGTGTCTTTATCCACTGCGGAGACGACGAGACCGCGAGAGACTTCACCGCAGTGGGATATGAGACTGTGAGAGACTTCACTGCAGTGGGATACGAGACCGCTAGACACTTCGCTGCAGACGGATAGACCAGTAGTTGGGTACTGGACATCACTCCGAAGAATATGTCGGACAGGAAGATGGATAGGTCATTGCAAGATGTGTTTGCTTACCCAGCTCCTTCAAGAGGACAAGTTGTATCTCGTCCATGGTGTGCAGTTGTAGAGGTAAGAAGAAGGATGCGAGAGTGACTGACTCTCCCCCTTCCACGCCTCGTCTCTCCTCCTCGTCCTTTGGGTTGAGGATAGGACTCGAACTCACACTGGCTGGTCGGATGATTGATGCGGTAAGCCTATACATAAGCATCCTTTTTATGTTTCTTATCAGAATCATAGAAGCAATCCCGCTCCTTCCTCTAGCAAGGAATAATGAAGTACAGTGGACCCCCCGTATTCCGTTCTCCAGATTCGCGGACTCACACATTCGTGGATTTCTCTGGGGAACGTTTCCCTGCATTATTCGCGGAAAATTCGCGCATTCGCGGTATTTTTCTATGATAAATATCCACAAATTCCTGGTTTTTTTTGATGAATTTCATCATAAAATGCACTTTTTGTGATAAAACTATTAAAAAACCAAGTATGAAAATTTTTAGTGAGTTTTTCTTGAGTTTTAACTAACAAAATAGGCTGTTTTTAGCATTTTTATAGGGGTTCCAAACATTCGCGGATTCTAACTATTCACGGGGGGGTCTGGTACACATCCCCCGCGAATACGGGGGGACCACTGTACACAATAATGTAAACCCTTCCCAGAACTTTGCATTAATGTCTCCGACGCCAATATTCTTCACAGTCCTTTTTCAGGTGAGTCATGATCCCTCACTCATTTCGAAAAGGCCCAGAAGTCTGACTCTTGATCATGCAGCTCCTATACTCCGATGAAGTTGTCAGAGGCAGCAGGGCACTCCTCCTCGCTCTTACGACCAGGAGGAGTAGCCTAGGTGCGCAGAACTCCAGTCAGTTCAGTTCTAGAGGCTCACTCAGATTCCTCCCACCAATAAGTGAGTCTTCCTATTGTTAAAGGACCAAAAGGTTTGTATTACGTATCGGAACAAATAACAATTTGTCGAAAATTGTATTTTTCCTAGCTATACAAACCTGAGGTCCTTTAACAAATATGCCCACCTCATGCCAACCCTCAATCTGAACCTGGGCCGAAAGGCAAAGTGGAGTGTTTACATCTGGGCAGGCTAGCCTGCCCCACGGTAGTTACTGCCTAACCACCTTGTTCAAGATTCAATGGCCGTAATTCCAGCTACGCCGTAAGTACATTCCTATTGTTAAAGGACCTCAGGTTTGAATAGTTAGGAAAAAAGGGATTTTGACGAAGGAAAAATCTATTTCTGGGCAAGGGCCCGTGTCGCCCAGTGAAATGTCCCTTTAGCACACATTTCTAAGGTAAATTATTGCTAACATACCAGAGAAAAAAGCTAATATGGAAATGCCAGAATATTCTGGCTCGCTCACCTTATATAAAGGTGTCGGTATGGTTTCTGGGGCGAGTGAAACCACTACCAGAGGTCCTTTGCCATTTAGATTCATCCTTCTTCAAAATCCCTCTACTATAGTAAAGAGGAGCCGACCTAAGGCCCACTCCTCGCTACCGTTACGGCTAGCGCCTCTGACGTCATACCTGTAGTTAGCACCCAAGCTTGGGGCAAAAAGGGGGGGGTACAAGAGAAGGGTGGGATTTCACTGGGCGACACGGGCCCTTCCCCAGAAATAGATTTTTCCTTCGTCAAAATCCCTTTTCTGGGCTCAGCCCGTGTCGCTACGTGAAATAGTACCAGAGAAATGGCCACATAAGCTTGGAATAATGAAGTACACAAGGAATATGTAGGATAATGAAAAACAATTAAGGCTAATTGCTATAATCTAAGGATGAGGTTACGAGTAGAGTAACAAGGACAATTGAAACCTTAACAGTAAACATAATACAAAATGGTTAACACTAAAAGTAAACAGAATGTTAACTTAAACTGTGACTAATCCTAAGAACAAAATACAAAGAAATATCACAATATATACAACATGTGGCATCCAAGGTACAAAAAGACTATATGGTGGCAGAGCCACGGCAAGAATGTCAGCGAGGCAGGTAGAAAGGAGAGATCTAGACTAAACTACTTACTACTATTCAAGCAGTGTCAGGGGAAACTGTGTTTCCTGCTGCCACAGCTGGAAATTTAAGCGCTTCTAAGGACTTAAGATAATGGCGTTTAAATACTGTCGAAGATTTCCAGCCTGTGTACTTCTTCAGATCATCAAAATTCATATGTTGGAGGTAGTTAATAGAGGTAGCTACTGCCCTAATGTCATGTACTCGAGGGAAGGGCTCTGGGTTGGCTTGTTTAATGAAATATAATATTTGTTGTCTAGTTCCTTTTGAGGAAATAGTGCCACCTTTTTCCCTTATAAATAGAGGTCTTGAGGATCTTAGGGCCGTTCTATTTAGGTATGCTCTTAGGGAAGTAACTGGACATAAGGATGGGTCCTGTGGAAGTGGGAGAATTTTCCACGGGGTCCAACTATCTAGTGGGTCCTCACTCTTAGCTAGAAATTGACGATCTGGAAAAAGTAGCACTTCTCCTGAAGGGAGAAACTCTATATGACCCGAGTCTCTAGATAGAGCCGACAGTTCAGATACTCTGTTTTCCTCAGTAGGGGTAAAAAGTCACATGAGTCATTATTAGTGTCTGAGGCTAATTTGAGGACATCATTCAAGAACCATGACACAGACTTAGGTCTTTCTGATGGTCTGAGTCTACCACAGGCCTTAGGGATTGATGAAAAATAAGAGTCTGTTAGGTCTATTTTGAAACCAAACGGGAAGATTTTCTTGAGTGCCGATTTAGTAGTAGTAATAGTACTAGCTGCTAAACCTTTTTCAAACAACGTCCTGAAAAAGGATATGGCCAGATTGGTTGTCATGGTTTGTGCTTCCGAATTCCTCAGGAATACAGCTAGTTTTTCAACTGCTGAGCCATACTGACGTAGGGTCGATTCACGTTTATCTGATTCTAAGAATAGAATATTCTTAGGGTCGTACTAATTGTGATAGTCTGGGATTGGGAATCCGTTGAGGTCGGAGTCCCAATTCCAGTAGTAGTGGGAACCAATTGCTCTTGGGCCAATTGGGGGCTATTAGAGCAATGTGTCCCTTGAACGTCCTGAGTTTGTTCAGGACCTTCAAGAGAAGATTCACTGGAGGAAAGATGTAAATCTTCTTCCACTGATTCCAATCTATAGCCATGGCGTCCGTGGCATAAGCCAGAGGGTCCAGGTTGGGAGCCACATAACAAGGGAGTTTGTGATTCGATTCTGTGGCGAAGAGATCCACCTGAAGCCCTGGGACTTGTTGGCAGACCCAGTTGAATGACTGTTTGTCCAGGGACCACTCTGACTCCAGTGGGACTAAACGAGATAGCGCATCCTCTACTACGTTCCTTACTCCCGCTAGATGGGTGGCGGACAGGTGCCATTTGTTCTTGGCTGCCAGTGAAAATATGGCTATCATGACATGGTTCACATGACTTGACTTGGAGCCTCCCCTGTTGATGCAGTGTACCACCACTGCACTGTCCAGCACCAGTTTGATATGAGATTTCTTGGCTGGATGAAGCTTTTTCAGGGTGAGGAACACTGCCATAGCTTCCAGTACATTGATATGAAGCTGGGGGAATGGAAGGGACCAGGTTCCCTGTACCTTCTTGTACTGTGAGTATCCTACCCAGCCGCTTAGTGACGCATCTGTGTGGATAACTAGTGCCGGCGTAGGGAACTGGAGGGGAATTGTCTTTGACAAATTCTTGACCTCTGTCCAGGGGCGGAGTCTCTTCCATAAGATCGCCGGGACAGTGGCTAGCTTGTCTTGGGATCTGTTGTTTGCTCTTGAGCGCCAGACGCAGTTTATGTCTTTCAGTTTTGCTTTTAACAGAACGTCTGTTATCGAAGCAAATTGGAGAGAGCCTAGGATTCTTTCCTGGTTCCTCCAGGATGTCTGTTTGCACTTGAGAAATTGTCTGGTTGCCTTGGCTATTTCTCTCTTTTTCAACGACGGAATTGATAGACTGTGAGACTTCAAGTCCCATTGAATGCCTAACCACTGAAAGCGAGACTCTGGTGTTAGCCAGGACTTGGTCTTGTTTATCTGGAACCCCAGGTGTTCCAGTAATTGGATTACTTTGACCGTTGCTTTGTGGCATTCTTCGATGCTTGTGGCCCAAACGAGCCAATCGTCCAGATAAGCTACTAGCATTATTCCTTGAGACCTGAGTTCTTGAACGACTGTCTCCGCCAGTTTTGTAAATATTCTGGGGGCTACATTGAGCCCGAAAGGCATTAAGGCGGTCCCCGGGTTACGACGGGTCCGGCTTACGACGTTCCGAGGTTACGACGCTTTTTCTTAAATATTCATTGAAAAATCTGCCCTGGGTTACGACGCTTGTTCCGAGGTTACGACGCTGACGCTTCCGACGCTCCGAGTTAACGACGCTTTTAAAAAACGCATACTATGATAAGGACCCTTTATAGTTTAGCACAGTATATTAATAGAAATAAGGTTTTGATTAGATTACAACAAAAATTTTGAGGTTATGATGATTTTCGACACTTTTTATGTCGTATTTTTAAAATTTTTTTAGTGACGCCTCATATGCGGAACTAGTTTCCGAGCGAATGAATACACTAGCTTGGGATGCGCAGTTTATAACAGTCCAAAAGCGCAAATAATGAAATAATCATTGCTTGTTTCCAGTATACATAATTAACAAAACTAAGTTTCTGGTTAGATTACAACGCAAATTCCAAGGTTACGATGGTTTTTTATGCCTTTTAACGATACCTCATACGCAGAACTAAGTTTCTGAGCGGAGGGCGCATAAATTAATTTACGCTATTAACTGTGTGGTAACCATAGTCAAGGATAAGGAACGCATTCTCAAACAGTATACATATCCTTTAATACAAAACAGCAAAATATCATTGAAACATTATTTCACTTAAAGAATCTATTTATACTCTACTTAGACTTGGATATAAAAACCATAGTTTCTCTCTCTCTCTCTCTCTCTCTCTCTCTCTCTCTCTCTCTCTCTCTCTCTCTCTCTCTCTCTTTGTATTTTCCGACGAAAATAATCACTAATTAGTGTATTTTGATGTTTATTTTCATGACTAAATACATTTTTATAATACAAAAATGATTTACTAATTTTCAAATATTAATTTTGATTAATACTGTATTAGTAAGTTGAATAAGTTGAAATGATATCACATAATAAAAATAATAATTCTCTCTCTCTCTCTCTCTTCTCTCCTTCTCTCTCTCTCTATCTAACTCTCTCTCTCTCTCTCTCTCTCTCTCTCTCTCTCTCTCCTACAAAGATGTACTATGTTTTTTTGTTTTTTTGTATGATAAATAAATGATTTACTATTTTCAAATATTAATATTAATTTATACAGCAATAATATCAAATTCATTAAAGAAAATACCATAGTGAATTAGTAAGATTTTAGCTTATATTTAAAAAATTATGGAAGAATGAAGGAAATCCCAGTCTTCTTTCAGTAACTTTTCCTCGAGATCCAGGTACTAAAACTGTCAGATATATCAAGTTCTGTGACAGCCAGGAGGGGGAAGAGCTGCAGTGTTGCAATCACGTGTTCCTGGGATTCCCCCCCCCCCCCCTCTCTCTCTCTCTCTCTCTCTCTCTCTCTCCTCTCTCTTTCTCTCTCTCTCTCTTTCTCTCTCTCTTTTACCGAGATGAAAGAATTTTTATGGTACTAGTATGTAAAATGTTTATGATAATTCAGTTATTTAATAATAATAATAATAATAATAATAATAATAATAAAACTTTAATTACAAAATTCATTAATGGTCGTATTTTAAAGAGATGAAAATTACCTTTCCATTTCACTTGTAAGGATAATTCCTCATTCTTATGAGATGAGAGAATTTTATGGTAGATGCACGTGTTTATTATATTTTCAAATAATAATAATAATAATGAATAATCTAAAAATAATAATAATAATAGAAGTAGTAATAATACGATAACTAATTTCAAAAGAAAATTCTTCCCTTCGTCTTTTTTCTGTCCAGTGACACTTGGAGCTTTACAATGCCATACAATGGTCAATGAATTTAATGGTTTTATGTAATCTCTCTCTCTCTCTCTCTCTCTCTCTCTCTCTCTCTCTCTCTCTCTAATCTCTCTCTCTCTCTTGTATTTTAATGAAAATATACAGTAATTTGTGAATACACAGTGTTGCACATGAAAAAAGTAAATTAGTGATAATTTTAGAGATACGGCCCTAAGAAAAATTGCAAATTAGTGAAATTTTCCCTGTGGACATGTTTTCAAGAACGTCGTTCCGGCTTACGACGATTTTCGGGTTACGACGCGTCTTAAGAACGGAACCCCCGTCGTAACCCAGGGACTGCCTGTACTTTGAAGGAGAATGCCTGGTTCCCTAGCCTGAAGCCTAGGAACGGGCCTGAAGCCTAGGAACAGAACATGATAGTATGCATCTGTAAGATCTATAGAGGTGGTGACGGCCCCACAGGGTAGTAAGTTCCGCACCTGCGAGATGGTCAGCATCCTGAACTTGTCGCAACGAATGAATAAGTTTAGACGGGACAAGTCTAGAATTATTCTTCGTTTGTTTGAGCCTTCCTTTGGCACACTGAACAAGCGACCTTGAAATTTTAAATGCTTGACTCTTGACACTACTCTTTTCTGAAGGAGTTCTTGAGCGTACTCTATCAATTCCGCGGTTGGTTGTTGATGGAAGGTTTTGGATGGAGGAGGACCTTTGAGCCAGCTCCAACCTAGACCTTTGGACACAATACTTTGGGCCCATTTGCTGAACCTCCATCGGTGACGAAAGAGGAACAGTCTCCCTCCTACCTGAGGATTCTCACTGGTTCGGGGAAGGGCGTGTCCCAAGTCCTCCTCGTAAACCCTTACCTCGGTTAGATGCTCTTCCGCCGCCTCTTTGACGGAAGGCGCCTCTAGTTCTGCTACCCCTGCCAAACCTGTTGAAGGGCTGAAAGGATTGACCTTCAAAGACCGGGTTGAAAGCTGGGGAGACAGCGTAGGAGGGCAAAGCCTGTGCCTGCTGAGGTTGCGTCAGCAACTCAAACTACTGTTGTGGCTGCGCCTTGGAAGTGGATGGTTGCGGGACTTGTGATACCGGAACCGCCTGTACTACTGTTTGCTGCTGGGAAGCCTGGAAAGGCTGGAATTTCCTAGGCTTCTTCTTGGATTTCTGATTTGATGCGGCCGATTCCGACTTCCGTTTGTTGATCAAACCCCAGCGAACCCTTAGGCTCTGGTTAAACCTAGTTGCCTCGCAATGAACTTCGTTCACTACTGAGGCTGGGAAGAGATCAGCGCCCCTAATGGATGAGGCTAAGAGCTTGTTAGGCCCGTGTCAGATAGTGGCCTCCGCCAGGACATGTTTCCTGCAATTCCGCCTAGCTATGATGAAAAAATCATACAAGTCATATTGCATCGAGTACAATTGTGACTTCGCAATGATTTTGAATAGCGGCTCTTCTCCGTAGATCAGAGCCGATACCTCCGTCATAACTAGTGTATCGAGGGATCTGCACAGTTTCATCCTGACGTCGAATTCAGCCTGGATGAGGTTGTCTGAAAGTCTTGGTAATCTTTTGCTGAACTGAGAGATAGCGCAGTCTGGTTTCAGCTTTCCCACCGAGAAGGTGGCCGGAAGATCTAACCAGAGATCGTCTGTTCCGGGGAGCAGGAGGGATGTTGGTTCCGTCTCCCGGAGCTGTGGCATTGGCTCATCCTTCATCGCGGCTTGTAAGGTGAGCTCCACTACCTTCGATGTGAACGGGATGGGGGTCTCCGCGTCCACAGTGAAGATCGTGAAGGCACTCTTAAAGGCTTGAACCCTGGTGTTGACACATTGCCCCTCCTCCAGGTTCCGTAGCCATTCACGCTGTGCTTGATCCCGAGAAAGGATTACAGTCTCCTTTGGGACCTGTAAGGCGGGCATAGCCAATGAAGGGGGGCTGTAATCCTTCCGGATGAAACTCGAAGTCCTCAACCCTTCGAGTTCCCCAGCCCTCAATCATTAGCATGCCGTCTACAAAGGGAGCGTGGGAAGTAATCCTCCAGGGGTTGCTTGCCATAAAGGTAGGAAGGCTACGCGAGTCCGGCATGGTTTGAGCCACCATGCCAGACTGTGGAAGACCTGTCGCAGGATTCTCTCGGAAACCTGCAATGAGGTTCTCCTGAGTGACTAGCCTCTCCGAGATAGCACGGATAGACTGGCCTGACTCCTCTAAAGAAGACGAGATCTGTGTGAACATCTCCTGGAACTTATTCTGCACTAAGTTCCCGACCAAACTGCCCATCTGCTGCATGATATTGGCAGAGATATTTGCAGAGAAGGTGTCTGGGTCGAAAGGTGAAGGTTCTACCTTTTCTTTTGGAGTCCTAGGCCTGGTTCCCTTAGAAGTCGAAGGCTCAGGGTCGGAGAAGAGCTGAGCCTTGTCCCTAGAAGACTTGGACTTGGAACCCTTCAAGTAAGAAGTCATTTTAGCCTTGTCCGCTCCGGGATGGTGAGCCAAAGACTTATGGGCAAGGCTAGAACCTGACTTCTTCGACAGTGTCTTTTGGAGCGATTTAAAGTCACGCTTACCTTTGACTTTAGGGATCGCCAGGGGGCAGACTTCGGTCCCTGACCGACTGAAACCTCCCCGTTGAATCCCTGGAAGGAAGTAGATGAAGTAGGGGAAGAAGCTCTAGATGGGCTCAAGGGGAGACCTTAAGCCCCTACTAAACTTGCCTTACTTACATCCTTACCTGTGCTGTCTACCGTCATGGGCTCGAGGTTTATGTCCAGAGCTGCTACATCCTGCAGGACATCTTGAGTCAACGGTTCTTCCGAGGCCAGCGCAACTTGCTCCTGGATGGTGGTAATCAAAGGAGCCGCCGCATCCGGGTCCACGTAGGAGGCGCTCTTCCCGGCGGGGAAGATGAGGGTGGCCATCTCCTTCGACAGAATGTAGGGTTGGCCCTTGGTCACATTCCGTCCAAACCCACCAACCCAGGCCTTCAGGGTAGACAGAGCGGAATCCCGGATCGCTTGGACACCCTGAAAGAGAGGGTTAGTATTAATACTTAAGGTTACTTAAGATTAATTTACAATATACGATGATTGATATATCATGGATTATATTGGTCACTGGAGTCATTGTGTCAAGGTTTCGTATCCGGAACATTACTTACCCGGGAGGAGACCTGATCCACGAACTCATAGCAGATCGCGTAGCTCTCATGGTGCTAAACCAACGACTCGTTGTACCGGATCGCACAGGTAGCGTGGGTCCGGCAAACCTCGTGCCCACAGGGGTCTTGCAGCACGGCATTACAGCCCGACTCCATAAGTTGACCGTACGTAGTTTTTTTTCCAATTATCGTGATTTATATGCAGATATTTCAGAAATGAGAAAAGCTACAACCTTTAATTATTTTTTGTTGTATTCTTCATGAATTTGCACACATTTTGATATATGAAACTCTATAAAACGGCTAATATGAAAAGGAGCAAATATTAGGATAATGCGATCTACGCATTTCGAAGATTTTCGGCCGCGAAGCGGCGCGCGGAGGGAAAAGATTTTTTTTTCAAAAATTCACCATAAATCACAATATTGTTCTAGAGAACTTTCAAATTTTTTGTTTTTCAAAATGAAGATAAATAATGAATATTACTAGGCCGTAAGAGATTTAGCTTACAATTACGTTTTTTGACCATTTCGATTACATCAAAGTTGACCGTATGTAGTTTTTTTTCCAATTATCGTGATTTATATGCAGATATTTCAAAATGAGAAAAGCTGCAACCTTTAATTATTTTTTGTTGTATTCTTCATGAATTTGCACACATTTTGATATATGAAACTCTATAAAACGGCTAATATGAAAAGGAGCAAATATTAGGATAATGCGATCTACGCATTTCAGAGATTTTCGGCCGCGAAGCGGCGCGCGGAGGGAAGAAAGATATTTTTTTCAAAAATTCACCATAAATCACAATATTGTTCTAAAGACTTCAAATTTGTTTCAAAATGAAGATAAATAAATGAATATTACTAGGCCACAAGAGATTTAGCTTACAATTACGTTTTTCAACCATTTCGATTGTGTCAAAGTTGACCGTATGTAGTTTTTTTTCCAATTATCGTGATTTATATGCAGATATTCCAGAAATGAGAAAAGCTACAACCTTTAATTATTTTTTGTTGTATTCTTCATGAATTTGCGCACATTTTGATATATGTAACTCTATTAAACGGCTAATATGAAAAGGAGAAAATATTAGGATAATGCGATCTACGCATTTCGGAGATATTCGGCCGCGAAGCGGCAAGCGGAGGGAAGAAAGATATTTTTTTCAAAAATTCACCGTAAATCACAATATTGTTCTAGAGACTTCAAATTTGTTTCAAAATGAAGATAAATAAATGAATATTACTAGGCCGTAAGAGATTTAGCTTACAATTACGTTTTTCGACCATTTCGATTGCGTCAAAGTTGACCGTACGTAGTTTTTTTTCCAATTATCGTGATTTATATGCAGATATTTCAGAAATGAGAAATGCTACAACCTTTAATTATTTTTTGTTGTATTCTTCATGAATTTGCGCACATTTTGATATATGAAACTCTCTAACACGGCTAATATGAAAAGGAGAAAATATTAGGATAATGCGATCTACGCATTTCGGAAATTTTCGGCCGCGAAGCGGCGCACAGAGGGAAGAAAGATATTTTTTTCAAAAATTCACCATAAATCACAATATTGTTCTAGAGACTTCAAATTTGTTTAAAATGAAGATAACAAATGAAGATTACTAGACTGTTATGTATTTTGCTTACCCAAAAATACCAACATAAAAAAAGAATGAAAGATATATATACTATATATATACAGTGGACCCCCCGTATTCACGTTCTCCAGATTCGCGGACTCACACATTCGCGGATTTCTCTCGGGAACGTTTCCCTGCATTATTCGCGGAAAATTCGCGCATTCGCGGTATTTTTCTATGGTAAATATCCACAAATTCCTGGTTTTTTGATGAATTTCATCATAAAATGCACTTTTTGTGATAAAACTATTAAAAAAACCATGTATGAAAATTTTTTGTGGGTTTTTCTTGAGTTTTAACTAACAAAATAGGCTGTTTTTAGCATTTTCATAGGGGTTCCAAACATTCGCGGGTTCTAACTATTCACGGGGGGGGTCTGGTACGCATCCCCCGCGAATACGGGGGGGACTGGGACCCTGGTATATATATATATATAATGTATGTTTTTATACATTCAACTTCCCTGCCAGATATATACTTAGCTATAGACTCCGTCGTCCCCGACAGAATTTCAAATTTCGCGGCACACGCTACCGGTAGGTCAGGTGATCTACCGCCCTGCCCTGGGTGGCAGGACTAGGAACCATTCCCGTTTTCTAATCAGAATTCTTCTGTCGCCCGGACCGTCAACATTGTTGTTGGTTCCTCTCGATTGGTTTTTCTTTTTTCACCGGCAATTGATCTTCTTGACCGACTTTGGGTGACGTATCTGGATTGTTGGATTGGCATACGCTTTTGTGGACTGTTTTGTGGACTTGATTTGGATTTTTCTTTAAAATGTCTGACGCTGGAATGGTTGTGAGACGTTGTGTGAATGTAGGCTGTAAGGTGAGGTTGCCGAAAGCTTCGGTAGACCCTCACACTGTATGCAAGGGTTGCAGGGAGTATGAATGTTCTTTCACTAATACTTGCAAGGAATGTGAGAATTTGAGTGAGAGTGAGTGAAAGAATCTAACTAATTATTTGAAAAAGTTAGAAAGAGAAAGAGTGAGGAAAGCTTCTTCTAGAAGTTTAAGTAGTTCGAGATCGAAGGAACTAATTCCTAGCTTGGGATCTTCCCCAAGGGTAAGTATTGCTACTTCTCCTTCCTTTTCAGCCCCTTCTCCTATTGCAGAACCTGTAGATTCAGCGAAAGAACTTGCGGATCTAAAAGCAGCCTTCAAGTTAATGGAAAACAAATGGCTGCCCTGCAAGGTAAGGCTAGTGATTTTTTCAGTGGGACAGTGATGTGAGTGTCCCCAGTGTAGTGGAGGGGGCATCTGGTCGGCTCCGCAACGCTCCTAGGTCTAGACCTCTTCCAAGCTCACATGCCCAGAGGAGAAGGAATGTCAAAAACCGAAAGGAGGTTGTGGAGAATCCCCACTGATCAGGTGTCCCTTCGGCAGTTTCTGTGACACCCCAGACTGCCAGGGATCGCTATTGTAAAAGCGTCCTGCGTGATTGTTTTTCTTCGTCGGGATCTTCGTCTCCTAGACGTGATTGGAGGGATCTTGGATCGCTCCGCACCACTGAAGATTGAGTTTTGGAAGGCTCCGACTATTGGCTCGAGCCCGGAACACTTCCCTGAGGAGTCTCCTTCGGAGGTTAAGAAGGCAAAAAGAGCCATTCTGTCACCCAGAGTTGGAAGGAGTCAGGAGGTGAAGCCCATGGACTCCTCCCCTCCTCCACTCCTCCTCCCGAAGAGGATAAAGAGAGGTTGGGGGGGGGGGGTTACTAAGAGGTTTCTGGTTTCCATGCAGGAACAGATATCGTCTTTAGTAGGAGTGCTTTCAAAGGAGCCTCCTAGAAGGAAAGACACTTCCCTTCCTATCAAAAGGTCCTCCATATGTGTGGAGGTACCTGCCGCCAGGATCGATGCTCCTACTCGAGGTGAGGCATCCTAGCAGAACGTGGAGTCAACCTTACGTAGGGAGCTGATCAGGCGTCTGGCACCAGCCAGGAGTGAGGAGTCACCAGGAGGCAGGAGCCAAGAGCCAGCCGGAGCAAAGAGTCTCCCAGCAGGCAGGAGCCAGAGCCAGGAGTGAGGAGTCACCCAGGCAAGAGGCAGGAGCCAGGAGGCAAGAGCCAGGAGCAAGAGCAGGAGGGTCAGGAGTCAGGAGGCAGGAGTCAGGAGTCGGAGGCAGGAGTCAGGAGGCGGAGGCAGAGTCAGGAGTCAAGAGTCAAGAGTCAAGAGCCAGTAGGCAGGAGTCGGAGTTCTTTCCCATGAGCAAGATACGAATAGACTCATATCTCTGAATTTATGACTCTTCTCCAAACAGAAGCTCCTCTCCTTCAGATCGTAGGAGGTCTTGGAAAGACTCTTCCTCCAAACGAGAGCTTTCTCCTTCGTCGGATCGGGGTTTGGACGAGTTGTCTGATGACGAGCTTCCTACAAATGAAGGACTCTCAAACTATAAGACCTTAGCCTCCTTGTTACTACAAGAGTTTGGAGACTCTCTTAGTCCAGCGGCTCCTCCTTCTCCTCGTTCTCTCTTTTCGAGTTCGGCTATCTGTGAAAGCCTCGGCCTTCCCTGAAAATGAAACCTGCGATTTCAATGAAGAAGGGCCCTCCAATCTTTGGATTCTTGGATGGGCACTAAGAAGAGTTGGGAAAGACAGTATTCTGCATGGCCTTTCCTTCCAAACTCACTGGAAAGGAGCGGTATATTGGTACGGGCGACAGGAGAGACTATGAGTCTTTCTCTTCCTGCCATTGGCAGACGCGGACTTTGCCAATCTAGTGGATGCCTCCAGACGTCACTCTTTAGGATCGGTCAGATCTACGTGGAGCATTTCAGAGTTGAACCACTTTCTAAAGGGACTTTTCATCACTTTAGAGGTGTTCAATTTTCTGGATTGGTCTCTCGGAGTTCTGGCTAATAAGTCTAAAGACCCGGAGTTTCTTAAGAACCCAGAGATTCTCCATAGCGTCCTGTCTTGTCATGGACAAGGCAGTACAAGACGGTTCGGGAGAAGTTGCTTCCCTATTTGGTGCTGGTCTTCGAAAAGAATGAAGAAGAGATCAGTTTATGGATCCCTTTTATCCAAAGCTGTTTCTCCAGAGCCAGAGGACAGCTTTATTGTTCGCTCCCTCTGTCAGATCATCTGTTTCCTTCTCAGTTAGTGAAGGATATCATCGCTCGCTAACTGAGAAGGCGACACAAGACCTACTTGTACAAACATCCAAGAAGAGTCGTCCTGTAGTGTCTACGAATAAAAAGGACTCTCGTCCTCCTCAGCAGCCCTTTCGTGGAGGTGCAGGCTCGTCCCCCTTCCAGAAAGAAGAGCTCTGATAAGAGAGGAAGGTCTTCCTTCAGACCTTTCAAGAAGACAAAATGACTTGATGATCCTCCAAGCACCAGTAGGCGCCAGACTCCTGAACTTTGCAGGAGCCTGGGCAAAAAGGGGAGCCGACCCTTTTTGGGTCAGTTTTCAGTCCTAAAGAAAGGATACGTAATCCCCTTCGAGGACAGTCCTCCCCTAACCTCTACGCCTCTGGGAACTGTCAGCGAGGTACAGAGACCCTGTGATGAGAAAGACTCTCCTTCAAATGGTAGAGCAAATGTGGGAAAAGGAGGCCATCGAACTTGTGCAGGATCCACACTCCCCGGGATTTTACAATCGCCTTTTTCTAGTACCAAAGGCATCGGGGGGGGGTGGAGACCAGTACTGGACGTAAGCGCTCTGAACCGCTTTGTTCAGAAAAAGAAGTTCCGTATGGAAACGTCCGCCTCAGTAATGTCAGCTCTTCGTCCAGGAGATTGGTATGGTCTCTCTGGACTTGCAAGATGCATATTTTCCACGTTCCATTCACCACTTGTCAAAGAAATATCTTCGATTTATGATAGGAGGCAAGATTTTTCAGTTCAGGGCTCTGTGTTTCGGCCTGTCTACAGCTCCACAGGTCTTCACCAACCTGATGGCGAATGTAGCAAGATGGCTTCACCTAGAGGGAATAAACATCTCCCTCTACTTAGACGACTGGCTGATCAGGGCCAAGTCGGAGATTCAGTGCTTGGAGTACTTATTAATAACAAGAAAGATGATAGAATCGCTGGGATTACTTGTGAACCTCGAGAAGTCGCAACTGATCCCCAGCCAGAACTTGGTCTAACTGGGGATTCAGATGGATTCTCGGGTTTTCGGGTATTTCCTTCGCGAGAGAGAATCACTCGAGGTTTGTCGAGAATCTCGAGCTTCTTAGAGAGAGAGAGAGCAGTTCAGCGAGGGATTATCTGAGCCTTTTAGGGACTCTGTCCTCGCTAGAAAAGTTCTTCTCTCTGGGGAGGCTTCACCTTCGCCCTCTTCAGTTTTTCCTGAAAGGGGTGTGATTGGAAGACGGGACAACTCTCAGACACCTTCCCGATTCCACAAGAGATAAAAATCACTTGAAGTGGTGGATCCTTCCTCTTCAGAAAAACGAAGGCGTGTCGCTTGCCCTGCAGAACCCAGACCAAGTGTTATTTTTCCGACGCTTCGGAGTCGGGATGGGGAGCGACGCTAGGAGCAAGGGAGGTGTCAGGCACCTGGACAAAGGAACAGGTGTCCTGGCACATCAACTGCAAAGAACTAGTGGCCATACACCTAGCCTTAAGATTCTTCGAGGAGATAGTCAGAGGCGGGGTGATACAGATAAACTCGGACAACACCACGGCTCTGGCTTACATACGCAAGCAAGGAGGGACGCACTCTTTCTCCCTCTTATCAGTTAATAAAAGACCTGTTAACCTGGACAGAGGAAAGAGCATAACTCTCCTCCCAAGATTTGTGCAAGGGATAAAAAATGAGAGCGGACAGACTAAGCAGGAGGAATCAGGTCCTTCCCACAGAGTGGACTCTACACGCAGAAGTGTGCCGAAGTCTTTGGTCCCTGTGGGGGAGACCTCACTAGACCTGTTTTGCGACGTTTCCTCCTTTGCAATATAGACCGCGTGTTTCTCCTGGATTGGTCGGGCTTAGACGCCTACGCCTTTCCCCCGTTCAAGATCCTGGGGGAAGTACTCAGGAAATTCGTAGCTTCAAAGAGACACGAAGTTGACCCTAATAGCCCCATTTTGGCCAGCCCAAGAATGGTTCACGGAGGTACTGGAGTGGATAGTGGACTTCCCAGATCTCTTCCAAGCAGAGCAGATCTACTCAGACAACCCCACTTCGAGGAGGGTTTCATCACAACCTCCCCACCGGATCTCGCTCTGACTGCCTTTCGACTATCGAAAGATTTGTCAGAGCGAGGGGTTTTTTCTCGCAAGGCTGCAGGCGCTATCGCTCGAGCCCGCAGATCTTCGACGAGAAGAAGTATACCAATGGAAGTGGGAAGTCTTTAGGAGGTGGTGTAAGAGTCAGAAGCTGTCCTCCCTCCCAGTCCTATAGGTTAACATTGCCGATTTCCTCCTCTTTCTGAGAGAGGAATCGCACCTTTCTGTGTCGAATATCAAAGGATACAGAAGCATGCTGTCTTCAGTATTCAGGAATCGAGGGCTAGAAATTGCAGAGAACAAGGATCTACATGATTTGATTCGGTCCTTTGAAACTTCAAAATCAGCAGCTCCTTGAACCCCTAGTTGGAATCTGGACGTGGTCCTGAAATTCCTTACCTCAGATAAATTCGAGCCTCTACATCTGGCTTCCTTCCGCGACGTCACTAGGAAATGCTTATTCCTGTTGTCTCTCGCTACAGCCAAGAGGACGAGCGAATTGCACGCTCTGGACTCCACAGTGGATTCAAAGGAGGATGCGGCTATCTGCTCGTTCCAGACATTGTTTCTGGCGAAAAACGGAGAACCCATCAAAACCTTGGCCCAGAAGCTTTGAGGTAAAAGGCCTATCTAACCTCGTAGGCAGAGAGACAGAGAGGTCTCTCTGTCCAGTGAGAGCTCTTAAATTTTATTTAGAGAGAAAGAAACAGATGGGAGGATGTCAACAAGGTCTTTGGTGTGCTGTGAAGAACCCCAAAAGACTCATGTCCAAAAACGCCTTGGCCTTCTTTGTGAGAAGCGTGATTACTGATGCACACAAGAACTGCTCGGAGGAATCCTTCAGTCTTCTAAAGGTTAAGACCCATGAGGTGAGGGCAGTAGCAACGTCCCTGGAGTTCCAAAAGAATATGTCTCTCAGAAATATCATTGAGACTACTTATTGGAGGTGCAATTCAGTGTTTGCGTCTCATTACCTGAAGGATGTGAAAGTGACTTATGAGAAGTGCTTCTCTCTAGGTCCATTTGTATCAGCAGATACAGTTCTGGGTCTTGGAGCAAAGACTGATCCTTAAAATATTTTATCTTTAACGTACATAAACCCTCTTGTCAGATATGTGCTTGGTTTTCTATTAGCAAGCTCACTGATGTCGCACGGGCGCATAGTGTCATTGCTAGTAGGGGATCAAGGGTATGTATGGCTAGTAGGGTTGTACAAAATTTTTTTTTTGTATATTTTGTTATAAATGAACATGTAATTATGTTTCGAGTTTTTGGTTGTTTGTAAGGAGTTCGGGGATAACTCCTTGCAATCTTAGAACTAACATGGATGTTAGGATCAGGTGATCGGGATCGGTGTTGTGCTCCTTGAACAAGGTGTATTGTCATGTTAGTGGAATAGCACCCAATGACAAAGGCCTTTAGGCTCTGCCGAGTAAGTGGATAAGACCCCATTGGCAGACCCACAAGAACTCTTAGCCATAGATCAATATCTCGCTGAGGCTCTTGAGGCTAAGCAGACTCCTAGGCAGTAGCCGCGAAGTCTTCAGCCTAATAAGGTAGGAACCAAGGTTTATTAATACCTACAACATATGTTGTTTACCTGTCTATTTCAGTAGTTAGCTGTCTCTTACCCACCACCAATGGGTGCTAATCAGCTAAGTATATATCTGGCAGGGAAGTTGAATGTATAAAAATGATATTGTCATGATACAATAAAGTTTTATACATACTTACCTGACAGATATATACGATTAATGGCCCACCCAGCCTCCCCGCAGGAGACAGGTGGAAGAGAAGAATTCTGATTAGAAAACAGGAATGGTTCCCTAGTCCTGCCACCCAGGGCAGGGCGGTAGATCACCTGGCCTACCGGTAGCGTGGAGCCCCAAAAAATGCACCATGTCCGCAGCCTCGCCAGTGATATGATAATGTCGTGCGCAGTTCATCACGGCAATACCTGGCGTAGTCCGCCGTCTCTGCTACCAGGTACTCCAGCAATTCCTGCGTAAGGAAAAGCTGAACAAAACCCAGAGGAGTCAGGGGAACAGGTACGGTGAGCCCAGCATTTGCCGTAAATGGATGCATGCTAGGTGGTGTGGGGTCCTCTGTCCACCCATTGTCGCTCTCGGACGACCGACCATCACCTTGGCTAGCGCGACTATCTGACCTTCTACGTGCCCCTGCGCGCGCACACGCACGAGCTCGGGCACGATTTCCCACACGAACCCCCCCTCACTGGCCCATCTCCCTCACTCAAGCCTTCGCTTTCTGTATCATCATCATCGGCAACAAAACTAGAACCTAAATCATCATCCTCCCCCTCCTCAGATTCCCCCTCATATGCGCTAAAATTACTAAATTCTAATTCACTTTCTCGGACATTGGGGGCAAATATTCCTCGTCATCACTATCATCGGGAGTTATGTCCTCATCACTGGATGACCAACCGCCATCAAAATGAGGACTTGCCAAATGCTCTCGATCGAGCTCCGATAAATATTCGTTAATGTCCCTTGGTTTGAGCCCTCCCAAATTCCTACGAATGCCCCTAAGGACAGCCCGATGCTTCCTTGGGGTTACTAACGGCAAATGAGACACTTTAGAAGCACTTTCATCGACACGTGGTCGCACAGAACGGCGTTGAGGAGCGAGGTCAGGTTGGGTGCTTGGTCCTTCCCCAGCATCCAAGTCCAAAACTCTCCTAACACGATCCCTTCCGACGGGTAAAACGCACCTTTCGCGTTTCATACGACGTTCAGACATCTCTATGAACGTCTTGTACCAACACAAATGTTCAAAGTCTTGCACAAGTTCAGTCAAACACGATTGCGGCAAAAGATCGCTGTCGGATGATGCACCGATGATGCTGGCTGGAGCGAGAAGGAAGGATTTCGCGCATGCGCACTTGGGTCACGCTTGTAAACAAAATAACACCTCGATCCGTGAACTCCCAGCATCCCCCAAGCGCATTGATTTTAAATTTAAAAGTTTTCGGCTGGTAGGCCTATAAGTATTTTTTCCGCAAATTTTACTTTTTTTTGAGTCGATGTATGGTACGTTCATTCGGCATACGGGAGACATTTTGACTCGACATTTAATACGTCCAATCGGCGTAAGAGGGTTAAAGTCATATGAACCAATAGCAATATGCTTGAAACATACAAACTAAATTGTCTCGAGAATAGGCAATTATACATTAGCATCATGTTCATTTCCTGATATGAATACATTAGGAACAGCAATTTACGTCAATAACTGAATTATGAAAATATATTGACAAATATTCTGAATTCCAGTTATTTGGAATTAAACTTCATATTAACAACTCTATTTTTAATTTGTATAATATTTACAACCAACCTTCATGTAATTATGATTTACAAAATCTACCTCAAGTATTGCCTAATATAGGTGATTATTTTTTAATGGTTGGAGATTTTAACGCCCACAGCCCATTGTGGGACTACTGCAATGAAACAGATTCACATTGTAACAAAATTGAACGTGATTGATAATCACAATCTTTGTATTTTAAATGATGGAGATACGTACTAGCACTTACTTTTCAAAACCCCATGGAAGTTTTTCGTTCATAAACTTAAGTATTTGCTCATCTAATATATTTTGACTGATTTAATTGGAATGTTTTAGATGATCCATATACCTGTGATCATTTTCCAATTTTAATATCTTGTTTGGGACATACCCCAACACCAACTATCCCACGATATAATGTAGATAAGGCTGACTGGGACCAGTATAAAATTAAAACCAGCCAGATCCCTCCATTTACACCAAATACAAGGTCATGATGAGATTGTAGACTTCTTCACAAATTTTGTAATAACAGCGGCTGACGAATCTACTCCTAAATCAACTACTACTCCTAAGAAACATTCAGTACCCTGGTGGTCTGACACTATCCCACCTGATACAAGAGGGTCTTTTGATGAGGAAAAGGCTAATTGGAGGGGTTGCTGTGGTAGTGTTTAACACTCGCCCCAGTTTTTTACCGACACCTTTTATATAGGTGAGCGAGTCAGAGAGTTCTGACATGTCCAATTTAGCAGTTCTCTGGTATAATAGCAATATTTCCGTCTAAATTTTGAAAACACTGCCAAGAAACTTGCAGACATTTTTATAGAAATCAATCTACTAAAACCTCATTACAATCGGATCTCGGCAAGGTTTAGAAGGGAAGCCATTAGAGGAAAAATAATGTCATGGAACAAGTATTTACTATCTAGCATATCTGATACAACCTCGATAAGTAAAGTCTGGGAAAAATTTAGGAAAATTAATGGATCTCATATTGGGTCTCAGAGACATGCACTATTACATAATGGTCAACCAGTGCATGATAGTACCGCAATTTCGGATATTTTAGGGCGTAACATCGCAGCAATGAATAGTATAATCAATACAGATGATCACTTGCGAACCTTAAAGCCCAAGAAGAAGCTGTCTCATTCAATTTTGAAACTTCAGAGGATATATATTATAACCAGATTTTCACAGAAGAAGAATTTGAATATTTTTTATCTAACTGTAACTCTTCTGCTCCAGGGCAAGACAACGTAAATTTTGAGATAATAAAAACCTGGCTCTTTTAGCAAAAACATACTTATTGAAGCTTTATAAACATATATGGGTAAATCACCTGCTCCCAAAAGCATAGAAACACGCTGTATTCGTACGAGTTGTCAAACTAGGGAAAGATCCAAACAATCCAAATAACTACAGTGGTCACCCCGTATTCTGGGGATGTGTACCAGACCTCCCTGTGAATAGTTGGAACCCCTATAAAAATGCTTAAAAGCTCATATTTTCCTAGTTAAAGCTCAAGAAAAACCCACTAAATATTTTTATACTTGGTTTTTTTAATAGTTTTATCAAAAAAGGGATTTTGACAGAGGAAAAATCTATTTCTGGGCGAGAGACCTGTGCCACCCAGTGAAATGCTCCTTATACATCATTTCTAAGGTATAAACTGCTATATATACCAGAGAAAAAACAAAAGTTGCATGGAATGCCGGGCATATGCCTAGCTCGCTCACTCAATATAGGGTGTCGGTATAGTAACTGGGACGTGAAAAACCACTCTCAGAGGTCTCTTACCAATTAGTTATCTCCTCTTCCAACATCCCCCGTTACTGCGAGGTGCCGTTCTGCATCCCACTACTGCCCGCCACCCCTCTACCACCCCTGTGTACCTAAACATTCCTCATAGCATCCCAAGCTTGGACCAGTCTAGGGTGAGGAAAAACAAGGGTGGGTTCACTGGGCAGCACAGGTCTCTCGCCCAGAAATAGATTTTTCCTCTGTCAAAATCCCTTTTCTGGGCTCAACCTGTGCCGCTCCGTGAAATAGTAACAGAGAATTGGTCCAATAGCTTGTAATTAGTTACCTGCAAAGGAATAGAATAAAAACTAGGATATAAAAAATTTAAGGAAAGGACTTTAATACCAGTATCAAAAATATATAATCTAATACAAACTGACCATAAAAAGTAATTCAAGTTTATTAAAAACTTATTAAATTCAGGAAAAACATTTCCAAAAGAAAATAAATCTGTCTACTAGTAACCTTTATACAAGACAAATATACATACTATACTGGTACTCAAAAGGAGGGGTCCAAGAATTTCTTGGAAACCATCAAAAGACATCACAATATATCTTAATAATATACAATTTACATCCAATAAACTAAATGTTGAGTACCGGAACAGATTAATTACAATACAGGTGAGTACCAAATCTAATTTAATTACGGGTGAGTAACAAGGCTAAGGCAGGGACAATAAATGAGGCAGGTAGTGGAGAAAGAAAGGTAAGGAATACTAATGAATTAACTTCTTAACATGGTTTTGATATATCAGGAGGAACTACATTTCCTGCTGCCACTGTTGCAAATTTTAGGGCTTCCAAGGATTTTAAGTAATGGTGTTTAAAGGGATTTTGACGAAGGAAAAATCTATTTCTGGGTGATTGGCTCGTGTCGCCCTATGAAAAGTATCCTTAATATCATTCTTTCTAGGTAAAATTAAGCTAAAATTACCAGAGAAAAACAAAATTAAGAAAATGTCAGTAAAACTGACTCGCTCACTCTATAAAAGAAGTGTCGGTATGAGAATATAGGCGAGTGGGACCACTAACCACGAATCATTCACCATTTAGACCTTCCAAACATAAAATTCCCCACCAGAGAGCTGATACCAAAGGGTGATGTGGCCGCTACTACTACTACTACCGACGCCACAGACAGCAGCGCCCCTAGCGGTCATCCTTAATCTATGAACATCTTGTCCTGCAAGGTGGGTAAAAGAAGACAGGGTGGGTTTTCATAGGGTGCGACACGAGCCAATCACCCAGAAATAGATTTTTTTCCTCCTTTCGTCAAAATCCCTTTTCGGCTGGGCTCCAGCTCGTGTCGGCCTATGAAAATGTACCAGAGAAACAGACAAGATGGGAATAAGGACAAATGAAACCCAATAGTAAAAAAGAGATATATAATATAAGTGAATCAGGGACATTACAGTATACAAACAAAGTACTTAAAGCTAACTTATCCTAATACAATGGTATGATAAAGAAAGCAATCAATATAAAGTACTTAAAAATGAACTTATATTAGACATAGTAACACATAATAATGTAATGGCAAATAACAAGGAGTGATTCACTTAAATAAGATATTTACAAAATATACAAACACATTGTGTTCTACCCTAGCATAAAAATAAGGGTAGAAACACTGAAGTACATTATATGTACATAATGTGGATGTCCCTAGCAAAAAAAATAAGGGACAATCCACCAATATTATTCTAGCGGCTAAGGCTAGAGTATTCCGAGTAGCATGGCAATAGGGTGAGGCATGTTGGACGAGGTAGGTAGAAAGGAGACCTGGATCTATACTATAACTACTATGCAGTATCAGGAGAAACAATGTTTCCCGCTGCTACTGCAGAAAATTTTAAAGATTCCAAGGACTTTAGATAATGACGTTTAAAGACTGTCGGTGATTTCCATCCAGTATACTTTTTTAAAGATCCTCAAAGTTCATATGTTGAAAGTATTAATTGAGGTGGCTACTCCTCTGATGTCATGTGCTTTTGGAAATGAATCAAGATTGGCTTGTTTAATGAAGTAAAGGATCTGTTGTCTGATTCCTTTTACTGATAAAGTGCCACCTTTTTCTCTCATAAAGAGAGAACCTGAGGATCTTGAAGATGTACGAGATAGAAAGGCTCTTAAAGTTGATACTGGGCAGAGAGAAGGATCTTGCGGAAGTGGGATGACTTTCCAAGGAGCCCACCTTGCAAGGGGATCCTCATTTTTAGCTAAAAAGCTACGATCCAGTGAAAGTAGAACTTCTCCTGAGGGGAGGAATTCCACATGACCCGCATCTCTGGATAGAGCCGACAGTTCTGAAATTCTGGCTCCTGAAGCCAGGCTTAATAAAAATAACGTCTTTCTAAGAAGCATTATAAAAGTGCAAGACGAGTTGTCAGTATCTGAGGCTAGTTTGAGGACATCATTTAAGAACCATGAAACTGCAGTAGGCCTTTGAGAGGGTCTAAGTCTAGCACAGGCTTTGGGAATAGATTGTAAAGTAAGAATCTGTTAGGTCTATTTGAAACCCAACTGAAAGATTTTCGTTCAAAGCAGATTTATGAGTAGTTAATAGTGCTAGCTGCTAAGCCTTTTTCAAACAAAGATCTGAAAAAGGATATAGCTAAGTTAACTGTCATGGTTGTGGTGTTCGATTCTTCAGGAAGGATTGCTAATTTTTTAACAGCTGAGTCATATTGTCTAATTAGTTGATCTCTTTTATCTGATTCTAGGAAGAGGATGTTTTGTTGATCAATGTTAGCATCTTTGTTAGCCGCAAACTTCATGAAGTCCATAAAGTTAGGGTCTGAAGAATTCCTGAGGAAGCGAACACAGTCCTCATTTGTATTGATTGTGACAGCTTGGGATTGGGAATCCGTTGAGGTCGAAGACCCAATTCCAGAAGCAGAGGATACCAGTTGCTTTTTGGCCAGTCTGGAGCAATCAGTGCTACTAGTCCCTTGAAAGTCCTCAGCTTGCTCAAGACCTTCAAAAGAAGATTCACTGGAGGAAAAACATAGATTTTTCCTCCACTGATTCCAATCTAACGACAGGGCGTCCGTGGCATAAGCCAGAGGGTCCAGGTTGGGGGCCACATAGCAAGGGAGCTTGTGGTTCGCTTGTGAGGCGAAGAGATCTACTTGGAGACCTGGGACTCTCCGGCATATCCACTGGAATGACCCGTCGTCTAGAGACCATTCTGGTTCCAGAGGGACTGACCGGAACAAGGCGTCTGCTATCACATTTCTTACCCCTGCCAGGTGAGTGGCGGACAGATGCCATCTGTGTTTGTCTGCTAGTGCAAAAATGGCTATCATGACATGATTCACGTGTTTGGATTTGGACCCTCCCCTGTTGATGCAATGTACTACTACTGCACTGTCCAAAACCATCTTAGATGAGACTTCTTCGGGGGAAGGAGCCTCTTCAGGTAAGAAATACTGCCATCGCTTCCAGGACGTTTATGTGAAGCTGGCGGAACTGAACCGACCAAGTCCCCCTGAACTTGCTTGAATTGAGAATATCACCGGAACCGGACGGGAGGCATCCGTGTGAATGGTTAACACTGGAAGGGGATACTGAAGGGGTACTAATTTGGCAAGGTTCTTCACTTTTGTCCATGGACGGAGCTGGTTGTGAAGGATCTGTGGGATCACTGACAACTTGTCTCGAGATATGGTGTTTGCTCTTGATCGCCAAACTCGATTTATATCTTTCAGCCTTGCTTTCAGGAGGATGTCTGTCACTGAGGCAAACTGGAGAGAACCTAGGATTCTTTCCTGGTTTCTCCTTGATGTTTTGTTTGCATTTGAGAAATTGTTTCACAGACTTGACTATTTCTTTTCCTGACCACCGGAATTGACAGATTGTGGGAAGACAAATCCCATTGGATTCCTAGCCACTGAAAACGAGACTCCGGAGTGAGACTGGATTTCGTTTTGTTTATCTGGAACCCCAGAGTTCCAGAAATTGAACTACCTTCTTCGTGGCTTTGAGACATTCCTCGACCGTTGGTGCCCAGATCAACCAATCGTCGAGGTATGCTGCTACCATTTACCCTTGAGTTCTCAACTGCTGAACTACCACTTCTGCTACTTTCGTGATACCCTGGGGGCTACATTCAGACCGAAGGGCATCACTTTGAATGAGAATGTCTGATTTCCTAGTTTTGAAGCTTAGGAATGGCCGGAAGTGTCTGGCTATAGGGATATGATAGTATGCGTCTGTAAGATCGATGGAGGTTGTGACGGCCCCACGGGGAAGTAAGGTCCGTACCTGTGAGATGGTGAGCATTTTGACTTGTCGCAACGAATGAAAGAGTTTAGCTTTGACAAGTCTAAGATTACCCTTCTTTTTGTTGAGCCTTTCTTTGGCACGCTGAATAAGCGACCTTGAAACTTTAGATGCTTGACTCTCGCAATAGCTCCTTTCTGAAGAGTTTCCTCCGCATAATCTGTCAATTCCTTTGATGGTTCCTGATAGAATGATTTGATTGGAGGGGGATCTTTCATCCAACTCCAACCCAATCCTTTGGACACGATGCTCTGTGCCCATTTGCTGAAGCCCCACCTATGACGGAAGAGGACAGCCTCCCTCCTACCTGGGGAGCCTCACTGTTGTTGGGCGGGTTGACCTCCGCGCCCTCCTCTGTAATTGTCTACCTCTTGCAGTTCTTCCTGTGCCACGCTGGCGAAAGTGGCCCCTCGCCCTGCTACCCCCAGAGAACCTATTAAAGGCTGGGTAGGCCTGGCTTTCGTACATTGAATTGAAGGCCGGCGAGACTGCGTAGGAGGTTGACGGTTGACTCTGAGGAGCAACAGGGAGGATGGGTTTGAGTCTGTTTTTGAAGTAGCCGGCTGTCCCTGTTGAGTAACTGGGACGGCTGAACAAACTGCTGTTGCTGCTGTTGCTTCTGATAAGGCTGGAACCTCTTTTCCTGTCTTCTTAAGCTTCTTACCAGCAGCAGGGGCGGTCTCTTGTTTCCTCTTGGAAGAGATGCCCCATCTAGCTCTAAGGCTCTGGTTGAGCCTAGCAGCCTCGTGGTGCACCTCGTTCACAGAGGACTCTGGGAAGAGGTCCGCACCCCACATGCTGGAAGCCAGGAGTCTATTAGGCTCATGCCTGATAGTGGCCTCCTGCAAGACGTGCTTTCGGCAGTTCCTCCTAGCTAGGAAGAAGTCGAAAGCATCAGCTTGGACTGTCTGAAGCTGAGATTTCTTGGCCAGAATCTTGAATAAAGGTTCTGTGCCATAAGACAGGTCAGCCATTTCTGTAATGATTAGGGAGTTAAGGGAGCCCTCCCAATCTTGTTCGAGCATCGACTCTGCCTGAATCAGGGTATCAGGTCAGTCTTGGAAGCTTCTCGCGGCCAAACTGGTCCATTGCGCAGTCTGGCTTAAGCTTACCAATCGAGAACGTGGCAGGCAAGTTCTCCCACAATTCTCCAAAGGCTGGGAAGAGCGGAGAAGTAGATTCCGCTTCCCTCAGCTGTGGCATGGGCTCGTCTTTGAGGACTGCCTGAAGAGTCGCTTCCACTATTTTGGTAGCGAACGGAAGAGAAGCCTCCTCCTCCGTAGCGAAAATAGTGAACGACTCTTGAAAGCTTGGAGCTTAGTGTTAGTACACTCCCAATCCTCCAGCAGTGAACCCATTCCCGCTGTGCGTGATCCCTACTATACAGCACAGTCTCTCGGGAAATCTTGTCCTCTCTAGTGAGAGCAGCAACAGTCATCCTAGCATACCCAATGAAAGGCTGAGTCAGTCCAGGAGGATAGAACTCGAAGTCCTCAATTCTTCGAGTTCCACACTCCGGGATAGAGATCATGCCGTCCTTGAAGGGGGCATAAGCGGCCACTCTCCTTGGGTTATCCATGGAGAAGGCTGGTAGGGATTCGTAGGGAGGTAACTGCAAAATGCCAGTACCTGCTACGGGGGAGCTTGGCTGAGGAACCTGACTAAGTCCAGCAAAACGGTCCTCTTGCTCTCTAACTCTGTTAGAGAGATCCTGAATGGATTGGCCAGACTGGTTGATGGTGTTTGACAGCTGCGCAAACATCTGTTCAAACTTAGACCCGAGGGCGGTCATCCTCGAGCCAACCATCTCTCCCACTTGCTGCATCACAACTGCCGAAAAGGTGGTGGGATCAAAGGAGCTCGGTCCCGCCACCCCAACAGGAGTTACCGGAGTGGATCCGGTGGATGCCGGAGAAGGAGTTGGCTCGGCTGGAGCGCGAGCCTTCTCCTTAGAAGCCTTGCTTCTAGAGCTCTTAGATTAAGAAGAGCTCGGCTTTGCCTTCACCGCGTCAGCGTAGGAAGTCGTAGACTTCTTAGCTGAAGAAGACGACGACTTCTTAGAAGTCGTCTTATGGAGAGTCTTCTGTTCTCTCTGTCCCTTCACCTTCGGGGTACAGAAAGAGCGGAGAGCGGGCAGGGATCTCAGATCCCGGTAAAGCCTTGGAAAGAGGCAGAAGAAAGGAGGCAGGGAAGAAGGATCCAGGAGCGCCCACGGAAAGACCTTGGGCGCCCGACACCACCTACCTCAATCACAATCCTCTGCCCCTACCGCCATAGGCTCGATGTTCAGGTCCAGGTTAGCCACATCTGGGACCGGCTCCTGCGTGGAGACGGACCCGAACGCCTGCTGCACCTCCTGCTGGATCGAAGCTATGAGAGGGGCTGCCGAGATGGGGTCAACATAGCCGGTCGACTTGCCACCGGGGAAGATCTGAAGGGCCAGCTTCTTGTCCAGAATGTACGGCTGGCCCTTGGCGGCGTTCTTCCCGAAGCCGCCCACCCAAGCCTTCAGGTTGCCAAGGCGACTTCCTTTCACGGCGGCAGCCTTAAAGAGAAGGCGAAATGAAGCTTCTAGCGGCGGAGACAGGGTTGAACAAAGCTTAAAACTAAGTGTTATTAGTGATAAGACCAAGAAGTCTAAGAGTAGACTTACCCCACCCAACAGCTGACTAACAAGGTCGTAGCAGATGGTGCAAGCTTCTGGGTGCCAGACGATCAGTCCATTGTGGGTGGTGGCACACGGGGCGTGAGTCCTACACTCCTCATGGCGCAGGGGTCGTAGAGTGTTGCGTTGCAACCCGGGACCTGACAGTTGGTAGCCTGTAAGTGGAGAGATACATAAGTATCAGGTGCACACTTACAGCCTAACAATTGCTCCGCTGCATGCCGGAGCGTGAAAGTTAGATTAAACCAGAGCCCCGCCATAATACGTGTGGTAACTAGGCGGTTGGAGTTTGTCTAAGGCTACGCCGGAGACAGGAAAAAGATTCCAACCAGGAGTGGTGAGGAGCCATGAAACCACGACGGAAAACGACGGAGATGGCACACATAAATAAATTAAAACTAAAATTCACCGTAAAATTAGGGTATATCCGTATATATAACGAAGTATGAAATTTCCCGTCTACTAGAAGAGTGCCCGGGTAAGGAGCGAGCTCTCCTCCGGTAGCGGAAAAAAGGATATAGTAGGCAAGCAACAGACCACTAGTAATGTCCACCCCGCCCGCTGGCGGAGCCAGACGAACCTACCAACCAGGGCCCCCCGCGGCTTCAGCGGAGGCTCCGTTCATTACAGTAGGGGAAGGGTGGGACTGAAGCAATAGGGGTCCCGTCGTAACACGGCGGGAGAGAGAGAGGGGGGGTGGCCTACCCCTCCCCGTCCCTACAGCTACCCGCCCGTGACCCGGTACCCGAGGACAAGTGGTCGCCCTGTACCCCAGCTGGGAGGGAGCTCCTGGCCTCCTCAGAGGGAGAGGGAGGAAGGCTACTGTGGTTGTCATGGCAACCAAGGAGTCCCCCAGACCCTCCCTATACCTGGTAGGGAGGGAAGGGGAAGGGTATAAGGTGCTATGGGACACGTGATCGCAGGTGGCCTAAGCCGCGATAGCAACACAACCATGGAGGGGCCACGTGAACCAGACTGTACCAACACATGGTACATGCACCTAGGCTAGCCTAACACCCTAAATAACACTGATAATACATCATAAAGGGGGAAAAGACACTTTTAGTAAAAGAGAAAGAAGTCCAGGAGGAGGCAAGCTGTTCCGAAGAACAGTTGACTACTCGGAGCCAGCAGTAGCCGATGTAGAGCAAGAGCCGGGATGCTGGGCCAGAAACACGGTATAGTCCTAAATACCAAACTAAGAGAAATGGTAAAGGGGCTGTCCTAGCTATAAAAACGATGTAATAAACGATGAACGTAATATAGTAAGCCCATAAGTATAAGATGTCCCAGTATAGAGACCGGAAATCTTAACACGAGGCGGCACGCAGCCGCCACGAGTCAACCGGAGACCGTATATGACCTATTAAGAAGGAAAATACTGGTCCCTGGAAGACTAAAAACTGTAAAATACTACTTATGAGGCACTTACTTAGCCGATGCGATAGCTGCACGTTCCATCGTAATGACGAGGTAAAATTACGAAAACACAACACGAGAGGAAAAAGCACTCAAGCGCTGCGAACCTAATGATTAAGGATGACCGCTAGGGGCGCTGCTGTCCGTGGCGTCGGTAGTAGTAGTAGTAGCGGCCGCATCACCCTTTGGTATCAGCTCTCTCTGGTGGGGATTTTATGTTGGAAGGTCTAAATGGTGAATGACTCGTGGTAGTGGTCCCACTCGCCTATATTCTCATACCGACACTTCTTTTATAGAGTGAGCGAGTCAGTTTTACTGACATTTTCTTAATTTTGTTTTTCTCTGGTAATTTTAGATTAATTTTACCTAGAAAGAATGATATTAAGGATACTTTTCATAGGCCGACACGAGCTGAGCCCAGAAAATACTAATGGTGATTTCCAACCTGAATACTTTTGTAAATCTTCAAAATTCATATGGTGAAAATAATTAACTGATGTGGCTACTGCTCGAATATCATGAGCATGTGGAATTGATTCTGGATTAGCTTGTTTGATAAAATAAAGAATCTGCTGTCTAATTCCTTTTAAGGAAATGTTTCCTCCATTTTCTCTAATAAATAAAGGGCCTGAAGACTTATTAGAAGTTCTGTTCAGATAAGCTTTCAAAGTGTAAACTGGACATAAGGATGGATCCTGTGGAAGTGGGGACAATCCTCCAAGGTGACCATCGGTTCTGTGGATCCTCATTCTTTGCTAAAAATCTCTTGTCTGGAAAGATTTGTACTTCCCCAGATGCGAGAAAAACAATATGATTCGGTTCTCTAGATAATGCTGAAAGCTCAGATATTCTGGCTCCAGATGCTAAACTTACCAAAAATAAAGTTTTTCTAAACAGTGTTATGTATGAACATAAATCATTATTGGTTTCAGAGGCCAGTTTAAGAACATCATTTAAAAACCAGGAAACTGTGTGGGAGCGGGTTACTGGTTTTAGTCTGGCGCAAGCTTTTTGAATTGATGAAAAATATGAATCTGTAAGATTAATATTAAACCCAATCTGAAATATCTTCTTCAAGGCAGATTTAATTGTTGTAATTGTATTAGCTGCTAATCCGTTTCAAACGGGTCCTAAAAAGGTAATCTGCTCGGTTCCGAGTCATTGCTCTAACCTTAGAATCTCTTAAGAACTTTGCCAGTTTTCTACAGCTGAATCATATTGACGAAGGGTTGAGTTCTCTTTTATTGACTCTAGAAACAAGGTATTTAGAGGATCAATGTTAGCATCTCTTTGTGCTGCAAATTTCATAAAGTCCATAAAGTTAGGGCACTCCGAATTCTTGAGGAAGCTAACACACTGCGAGTTTGTACTACCTGTGTCAACTTGGGATCTGGGATCCGCCGAGGGAGGAGTCCTAGTTCTACCATCAGAGGAAACCAATTGCTCTTGGGCCAATTGGGGCCTACCAGAGCTATCTGACCTTTGAAAGTCCTGAGTTTGTCTAGTACTTTCATTAACATGTTTATCGGAGGGAACAGATAAATAAATTCTTTGCCAGGTGTTCCAATCTATGGATATGGCATCCATGGCATAGGCCAGAGGGTCCAGGTTGGGAGCAACATAACATTTTAGTTTGTTGTTGGATTCCATGGCGAATAGGTCCACCTGAAGGTTCGGAATCTGTTGGCAAATCCAATTGAATGAATCTTTGTCCAATGACCATTCCGACTCCAGCGGAGTTGTCCTTGAAAGTGCGTCTGCTACCACATTTCTCACTCCTGCCAGGTGTACAGCTGACAGGTGCCATTGGTTTCTTGTTGCAATCGTAAAGATTGCTATCATCACATGATTTATGTGACTTGATTTGGATCCCCCTCTGTTTAAGCAATGGATTATTACTTCGTTGTCCAGAATTAATCTGATGTGTTGCTTCTTTGCCGGGGCTAGTTTCTTCAGAGTTAAGAATACTGCCATGGCTTCCAATATGTTGATGTGGAGTTGATGCAACGTTACTGACCACAAACCTTGGACTTTTTTCGTATTGGGAGTAACCTCTCCCCAAACCCGCTTAGAGAGGCGTCTGTGTGTATTACCAACGCTGGTGGTGGAAATTCGTAGAGGAATCGATTTTGCCAGATTCTTGGCCTTGGTCCAAGTAGCAATCTTTTCTTTAGTATTTGTGGGATTAGAGATATTTTGTCTCGTTTCCTCTTGTTCGGCTTGGATCGCCATACCCGATTTATATCTTTCAGTTTTGCCTTCAGTAATGTGTCTGTTACTGATGCAAACTGAAGTGAGCCTAAAATTCTTTCTTGTCTTCTCCTGGACGTTAATTTGTCCTTGAGAAAACCTTTTGTTTTCTTTGCTATTTCTTTCCTTTTTGTTGAGGGAAGAGATAGTCTGTGTGTGATTAGGTTCCATTGCAGTCCTAACCATTGGAAACGTGCTGCTGGAGTAAGACGGGACTTCTTGAGGTTTATTTTGAAACCTAAGTGTTCCAAAAATTTTATGACTTTGTTTGTCACCTTCACGCAATCCTCTACATTGCTGGCCCATATAAGCCAATCGTCTAGATAGGCCACTAACTGTATTCCTTGAGTTCTCAGCTCTTGGACTACTGTCTTTGCCAGCTTCGTAAATATCCTGGGCACTATACTGAGTCCGAATGGCATCACTTTGAATGAGTATGCCCTTCTGCCTAGTTTGAATCCTAGAAAGGGACGAAAATGCCTTGCTATCGGAACATGATAGTAAGCGTCTGTAAGATCTATAGAGGTGGTGACGGCCCCACGGGGAAGTAAGGTCCGCACCTGCGAGATAGTCAACATATGGAACTTGTCGCATCGAATGTAAGTACAGGCGGTCCCCGGGTTACGACGGTTCCGGCTTACGACGTTCCGAGGTTACGACGCTTTTTCTTAAATATTCAATGGAAAAATCCGTCCTGGGTTACGACATTTGTTCCGAGGTTACGACGCTGATGCTTCCGACGCTCCGAGTTAACGACGCTTTTAAAAAACGCATACTATGATAAAAATCCTTTATAGTTTAGCACAGTATATTAATAAAAATAAGTTTCTAGTTAGATTAAAACAAAAATTTTGAGGTTATGATGATTTTCGACACTTTTTATGTCGTATTTTTCGATGTTTTTTTAGTGACGCCTCATATGCGGAACTAGTTTCCGAGCGAATGAATACATACTAGCTTGCGGTGCGCAAAGTTTACATATAACAGTCCAAAAGCGCAAATAATGAAAAAATCATTGCTTGTTTCCGGTAATAATAACAAAACGAAGTTTCTGGTTAGATTACAACGCAAATTCCAAGTATCCAAAGAGAGACATTATCCAGTAATTTGATCAGAGAGAGAGAGAGAGAGAGGAGTAGAGAGAGAGAGAGAGAGAGAGAGAGAGAGAGAGAGAGAGAGAGAGAGAGGCGTCTTCCGACGCTCCGAGTTAAGGACAGAGAAGTGTTCGTTTCATTAAACGGCCTCTGACTCATGCCAGTAAATGTTTTGTTGATACTAATAATATAAGCCTATTTAAAGATACGTTTACTTTAATTAGTCTATATGATACGTAAATAGTAATCAACTGTTCTTGTAGCCCTCAAGATTTGGCAAAATCGAAGTATCCAAAGAGAGACATTATCCAATAACTGGAACCTTGACATACGAATTTTAATTTGTTCCGTTACCATCGTCGTATATCAAAACAGTTGTATCTCAAAGCATTTTTTTCCCATTAGAAATAATGTAATATGTATTAATCCGTTCTAGCGCTATGAAACCACACCTAAACACAGCTAAATTACATATAATTATACACAATTTATACACAAAATAAACGAGTAATAACACACACAATGATAAAATAACATAGCAATGTGATAAATGATAATAAATGTTAATAAAATCAATTAAAAAAAAGAAAGGAATTTTACTTACCACAACGAAAGATGACGTGAGGCCAGCAGGGGGAGGAGGTAGGGAAGGGTGGCAGGGAACGATTTGTTCTCTTTTTATTTACGTATGTCGACTAATAACTACGTAATAAACACAAATGAAATAACATTGCTAAACTAATTTTTATTTATTGTTTTTAATCAGTTCGTAGTTTAGAAATAATGGTGATGCCTTTGGAAGGTTTTTATAGCTTCCTTCTACTTGATGATTGTGGTATTGTAGAAGGATTTCGACCATACTCGTTTGCCAAATCGACGATACGAACGCCACGTTCATGCTTTGCTATAATTTCATGTTTTGCTTCCATCGAAATCATTTTTCTTGGGTTTTTTTCTTATCACCTGCTTTGTCTTAGCTTTGAGACCCATGGTTAATAATAAAATAGACAAAATAACACGAAAAATAGGTGCAAATACAACGAACTAAACAACGACGTGTTAACATGCAGCACCAACAAACAGACTCAACGCCATTTATCGGTCGCCTATACAACTAACACTCATCGCAAAGTCGTATCTCAAATATTTCGTTGTATATCAAAGCTTATATTTTCGCAAATTTTCTGTTGTATCTCAAAACATTCGTATATTAGGGCAATCGTATGTCAAGGTTCCAGTGATTTGATCAGAGAGAGAGAGAGACGCCTTGGCGGCAACAATGGTCTCGGGGATTGACGTAACGTTTATTTTCTGAACAGATAGGACAGAGAAGTGTTCGTTCATTAAACAGCCTCTGACTCATGGCAGGAACTGTTTTGTTGATACTAATATATAAGCCTATTTAAAGATACGTTTACTTTAATTAGTCTATATGATACGTAAATAGTAATCAGCTGTTCTTGTAGCCCTCAAGATTTGGCAAAATCACTCCAGGTTGTACATAAAACTTCAAGAATGTAGTGTCACCAGAGATTGACAATAGTTTACCTTCAGAACCAGCATTCTTTTATGAAAATAACTCCAGGTTGTACATAAAACTACAAGAAACAACATGTAGTGTAACCAAAGGATTACAAGTAAGGTTTTTATAACTTTTTATTAGTTTAAGACATATTTCCAAGCGTCGTTCCGGCTTACGACGATTTTCGGCTTACGACGCGTCTCAAGAACGGAACCCCCGTCGTAACCCGGGGACTGCCTGTATTCAGATGTGACAAATCTAGAATCACCCTTCTTTGTTCTGAGTCTTTCTTTGGCACGCTGAACAAGCTTCCTTGAAATTTCAAAGATCTTACTTCTTTTATTGCATTCTTTTGCAAAAGATCTTTGGTGTATAGGTCTAGTTCAGCCGATGGAGCTTGATGAAAACTGGTTAGTGGGGGGGGGCCCTTTTATCCAACTCCAGACCCTTGGATACTATGCTGGAAGCCCACTTGCTAAACCTCCACCGGCTCCGAAATTTGTATAGTCTTCCCCCTACCTGAGATATCTCAATGGTTTGAAGAGGGTCTGTTTCCTCGTCTGCCCCTGTATCCTCTGCCTCTTGTTGAAGTCCTTCCACCTCTTTTATGAAAGTTACCTCTGGCTCTACTACCTCTGGCGTACCTGTTGTACCCATGGAACACTCCTTGTGTCTCAAAGGTGGGGTTAAAAGCCGGAGAAGGAGCTTGATGTTGAGGAGGCTGAGTCATCCAAACGTATTGTTGTTATTGGGGTTGAGATTTAGACGTAGACGGCTGAGTCCCTTGAGGTACAGGAATCGTCGTCTGAACGACAGCCTGGGGTTGTGGCGTCTGGTATGATTGGAAGTTCCTAAACCTCTTCCTGCCTCTTGTCTGATTTCCTGATTGCTCATATTTCCGTTTTGGCATCAGGCCCCAACGAACTTTGAGACTTTGATTGACCCTAGCAGCCTCACCTAAGACACTGTTAACAATGTCATAAGTCTGGGCCCCAAATTGAGGCTTTAATCAGTTTATTTGGCTCATACCTTATTGTAGCTTCTGAAAGCACATGCTTTCTGCAATTACGGCGTGCTACAGCGAAGTCATAGGCATCACTTTGAAGTGTGAGGAGGAGAGACTTGGTAAGGATCTTGAACAATGACTCGTCTTGGTATACCAGCGACGCCATTTCTGCCATTGTAGCGGAGTTGATCGATCTACTTAACCGAGTACATGCCTCATACTCGATTCTGACCAAGGATTCTGGGAGTCTCGGAAGTTTGTCACTGAACTGTGTAGAGGCACAGTCAATGTTCAGTTTCCCTGTGGTGAAAGTTGCTGGGGCGTCAACCCAGCATTCATGATCTCCTGGAAAAAGTGGAGAAGTCAACTCCGTCTCTCTTAGTTGTGTCATGGGCTTGTCCTCCATAGCCGCCTGAAGAGCCAGATCAACCACTTTTGTAGTGCAAGGTGTCGATGTTTGACCTTCTACTACAAACATTGTGTAAGAACTCTTATGGGGGGACAACATTGTGTTCACACACTCCCATTCATTCAATGTCCGGACCCATGCGGACTGCCAGCCTGTTTCCTTAGATAGATCATCGTCTCCTTAGGAATCTTATCTAGTCTTACTAGCGCTTCCTCTGTCAGTCGAGCATATCCTGGGAAGGGAAACTGCAATCCCGGCGGGCAGAATTCAAAGTCCTCTACCGGCTGAGTTCCACATCCTTCTATGGTTAACATGCCATCCACGAATGGTGCATGTAAAGCCAATCGCCACGGATTGCTCTTTATGAAAGCCGGAAGTTTGGAAGCATCTGGCATGACAAACTGTTGTTGTTGTGGCAGTCTGGTTCTCAGGAGATTTTCTATCATGTTCTCCTGGTTTTGCAGTCTCTGAGCAAAAGTGTCCATAGACTGCAACCGATCCGAGATGGTTCCAATCTGAGATTGGACCATACTTCCCATCTTCTCCATTAAAAGATTAGAGAAGGCAACCGGATCAAAGGAAGGTTCTGAAGCCTTAGATTTGAGCTCCTTGATCTCGACCCGTGATGTAGGGGAGTAGCTGCTACCGGAATCTCCTAAGACTTAGATGCATTTAATGACTTGGTAAGTCTCGGTAACCTAGATGGTTTACTTGGCTTAGATAATGCCTTCCTCAAGTGTTTGACTTTTGGTATTACTGAGCCTGGTTTGTCCCCAACCAGGGTCTTTGCAGTAAACCCTTGAAAAGAAGCATGTGAAGATGTTAAAGATGGTGCAGGGCTAAGAACAGGAATCTTAGACCGCACACTACTTGCCCCACTTACCTCCCTACCTTGATCGCTGGCATCCAGAACCATTGGTTCTATGTCAAGGCTGATGGCCGCCACATCTTCCAACACTTCTTCCCCCAGTCCCTCAAGATCTTCAGGCAAGGACTGCGTGTCTTCCCTTATCTTGGCAATAATGGGTGCAGCCACTTCCTTGGGAACTGCCGCTGACATCTTGGCATTTGGGTAGAGGAGGGTGCATAACTCCTCTGATAGAATATAAGGTTTCTTAGTCTTGACATTACGGCCGAATCCGCCAACCCAGATCTTGAGGGTTGAAAGAGATGTGTTCTTGACAGCCTGTGGGGTCTGAAAAAAGGGATTTTGACGTAGGAAAAATCTATTTCTGGGTGATTGGCTCGTGTCGCCCTATGAAATATCCTTAAGATCATTATTTCTAGGTAAAATTAATCTAAAATTACCAGAGAAAAACAAAATTAAGAAAATGTCAGTAAACTGACTCGCTCACTCTATAAAAGTTGTCGGTATGGGAATATAGGCGAGTGGGATCACTACCACGAGTCATTCACCATTTAGACCTTCCAACATAAAATCCCCACCAGAGAGAGCTGATACTAAAGGGTGATGAGGCCGCTACTACTACTACTACCGACTCCACGGACAGCAGCGCCCCTAGCGGTCATCCTTAATCTATGAACATCTTGTCCTGTAGGGTGGGCAAAAGAAAACAGGGTGGGTTTCATAGGGCGACACGAGCCAATCACCCAGAAATAGATTTTTCCTACGTCAAAATCCCTTTTCTTTTGGGTGCTCAGCTCGTGTCGGCCTATGAAATAGTACCAGAGAAACAGACAAGATGGGAATAAGGACAATGAAACCCAATAGTAAAAAAGAGATATATAATATAGTGAATCAGGGACATTACGTATACAAACAGTACTTAAAGTCTAACTTATCCTAAACAATGGCATGGTAAAGAAGCAATCATATAAAGTACTTAAATTTAACTTATATTAGACTATAAGTAATACATAATAGTGTAATGGCAAAACAATATAGAATGATTCACTTAATTAAGATATTTACCAAAATATACAAACTCATTGTGTTCTACCCTAGCATAAAAATAAGGGTATAAACACTGAAGTACATTATATGTACATACGTGGATGTCCCTGGCAAAAAAATAAGGGACAATCCACCAATATGATTCTAGCGGCTAAGGCTAGAGTATCCCGAGTAGCATGGCAATAGGGTGAGGCCATGTTAGACGAGGTTAGGTGAGAAAGGGAGACCTGGATCTATACTACAACTACTGTGCAGTATCAGTAGAAACAATGTTTCCCGCTGCTATGCTGCAAAAAATTTTAAAGATTCCAAGGACTTCAGGTAATGACGTTTTAAAGACTGTCGGTGATTTCCATCCTTAGTAACTTTTTAAGATCCTCAAAGTTCATATGTTTGGAAGTAATTAATTGAGGTGGCTACTCCTCTGATGTCATGTGCTTTTGGAAACTGAATCAGGGTTGGCTTGTTTAATGAAGTAAAGGATCTGTTGTCTGATTCCTTTCACTGATAAAGTGCCACCTTTTTCTCTCATAAAGAGAGAACCTGAGGATCTAGAGGATGTACGAGATAGAAAGGCTCTTAAAGTTAATACTGGGCAGAGAGAAGGATCTTGCGGAAGTGGGATGACCTTCCACCAAGGAGCCCACCTTGCAAGAGGATCCTCATTTTTGCTAAAAAGCTACGATCCTGGGAAAGTAGAACTTCTCCCTGAGGGGAGAAATTCCACATGACCCGCATCTCTGGATAGAGCCGACAGTTCTGAAATTCTGGCTCCTGAAGCCAGGCTTAACAAAAAAAATACGTCTTTCTAATGGAGCATAATGAATGTGCAAGACGAGTTGTTCAGTATCTGAGGCTAGTTTGAGGACATCATTTAAGAACCATGAAACTGCAGTAGGCCTTTGAGAGGTTCTTGAGTCTAGCACAGGCTTTGGGAATAGACGTAAAGTAAGATTCTGTTAGGTCTAGGTTTGGAAACCAAACTGAAAGATTTTCTTCAAAGCCGATTTATTAGTAGTGATAGTGCTAGCTGCTAAACCTTTTTCAAACAAGGACCTGAAAAAGGATATAGCTAAATTAACTGTCATGGTTGTAGTGTTTGATTCATTCAGGAAGGATGCTAATTTTTTAACAGCTGAGTCATATTGCCTAATAGTTGACTCTCTTTTGTCTGATTCTAGAAAGAGGATGTTTTGTGGATCAATATTAGCATCTTTTTTAGCCGCAACTTCATGAAGTCCATAAAGTTAGGGTCTGGAGAATTCCTGAGGAAGCGAACACAGTCTCATTTGTACTTATTGCGACACTTGGGATTGGGAATCCGTTTGAGGTCGGAGACCCAATTCCAGAAGCAGCGGATACCAGTTGCTTTTGGCCAGTCTGGAGCCAATCAGAGCTACTAGTCCCTTGAAAGTCCTCAGCTTGCTCAAGACTTTCAAAAGAAGATTCACTGGAGGAAATAAGGGATTTTGACGTAAGGAAAAATCTATTTCTGGGCGATTGGTTCGTGTCGCCCAGCGAAATATCCCTTTAATCCATTATTTCTAAGGTAAATGCACTAAACACATACCAGAGAATAAATAAAATAAAGAAAAGGTCAGTTACTACTGACTACGCGTCACCCTCCAAGAGGGTGTCGGTATGAACACTAGGGCGAGTGAGAACCACTACCACGAACCATTTACCAATAGAAATCTACCTACTACAAAACAAGAGGGGAGCTGACCCACAGAGTGGGCAGCAACTACTACTACTCCATCCCATGCTGCCGACTGCTGCGCCTCTGGTGGCCATCCTGAAGTTAGACAGTACAATCTTGAGCGCAGGGATGGGAGGTAGGGTGGTGGATTTCGCTGGGCGACACGAACCAATCGCCCAGAAATAGATTTTTCCTTACGTCAAAATCCCTTTTCTCGGGCTCAGTTCGTGTCGCTGCGCGAAATCGTACCAGAGAAATAAGCACAAGATTGTAAAGAAAATAAATAAATAAGGTCTCAATAAAACTTAAAATAAATAAAGAAATATAATTGCCCAGAAATATATATATACAATTATACAAGTTAGAAAATATTCCTTAAAATTAACTTAAAGTTAACATATATGTACAGGGTGGGCTTACATGGAATATATGTTGATCTTAACATTTGTTGTATAGTTAATATTTACAAAGTAAATAAAAGCAATTATAATAATAAACTGAATTTGAACAAACTTAGAAAATAATATAATAAACAAATGTATATGAGTTAGTATACAAACCCGTAACCATTGCAAATGTAGATGTCACCCTAGCATAAAAATAAGGGGACACATCATAGAGATCAGAATATACAAACAATTGTGGGTGACCCTAGCAAAAAAATAAGGGACACCCACTGTACCATCACAAGAGCAGCTAAGACTCAAGGTAGACGTAGATGAACATGGTAGGTATAGACAAACTGTTGAATGAGATAGGTAGGAAAGGAGAACTGGATCTTCAACTTAAGATTAAGCAGAGTCGGGGGAAACTATGTTACCCGCCGCAACTGCTGAAAATTTCAGAGCTTCCAAGGACTTTAAGTAATGACGCTTAAATACTGTCGGCGATTTTCCATCCAGTATACTTTTTTAAATCATCAAAATTCATGTGTTGGAAATAGTTTAATTGAGGTGGCAACTGCCCTGACATCATGAGCTTTAGGGAAGGAAACTCAGGGTTGGCCTTGCTTAATAAAGTACAGGATCTGTTGCCTGATACCTTTAATAGATAAAGTACCACCTTTTTCTCTCTTAAAGAGAGGACCCGACGAGGATGAGGATGTCCTGGACAGAAAGGCTCGTAAGGTCGATACTGGACAAAGAGAAACATCTTGTGGAAGGAGGGTATAACCTTCCACGGTTGCCCACCTCATCAAAGGATCCTCATTCTTTGCTAAAAAGCTACGTTCCGGAGAAAGTAGAACTTCCCCTGTGGGAAGAAATTATATATGATTCGGATCTCTGGAAATAACGACGACAGTTCTGAAAATTCTAGCTCCTGAAGCCAAGCTTAATAAAAATAGAGTTTTTTTCTTAAGAGCATTATAAATGAACATGTCGTATTGTCTGTTTCTGAAGCCAGCTTTAGAACATCATTCAAGAACCACGATACTGATGTAGGCCTCACTGAAGGTCTAAGTCTAGCACAAGCCTTGGGAATAGACCGAGAAGTAAGAGTCTGTCAAGTCTGATGTTGACCCGAGTTGAAAATCTTCTTCAAGGCTGACTTGTTTGTCGTAATAGTGCTAGCTGCTAAGCCTTTTTCAATAAAGATCTGAAAAAGGATATAGCTGAATTGATTGTCATGATTCTAATATCTGATTCTCTCAGGAAGGTTGCCAACTTTTTGACTGCAGCATCATACTGTCTCAAAGTTGAATCTCTTTTATCAGATTCCAAGAAAGAATATTCGTGGATCAATATCTGACATATTTTTTAGCCGAAAAAAAAAAAACAAACTTCATGAAGTCCATAAAGTTAGGGTTTTGAGAATTCCTGATGGAAGCGAACACACCGTCTTCGTTTGTACTGACTGGGAGAAGCCTGGGATTGGGAATTCGAAGAGGGCGAAGACCAGTTCCAGAATCAGAGGGTACCAATTGCTCTTCGGCCAGTCTGGGGCTACTAGAGCTACTTGACCCTTGAACGTCCTGAGTTTGTTCTGTACCTTCAGGAGAAGATTCACTGGAGGAAAGACATAAATCTTCTCCCAGTTGTTCCAATCTATGGACAGGGCGTCCGTGGACATAGGCCAGAGGGTCCAGGTTGGGGGCCACATACACGGGAGTTTGTGGTTCGCTTGAGATGCGAATAGATCTACTTGTAGACCTGGAACCCTCCGGAGAATCCATTGGAACGAACTGTTGTCCAGTGACCTATTCCGACTCCAAGAGGAACTGAGCGTGGATAGAGCAATCTTGCTATGACGTTTTCTCACTCAGCTATATGGGTGGAGGAAGAGGTGCCAACTGAACTTGTCCGCCAGGGAGAAAGATGGCTACCATGACATGATTGATTCAGTATGTCGTGACTTGGAGCCTCCCCTGTTTACGCAATGGACTCCACCACTGCGCTGTCCAGAACTAGCTTTATGTGGAGTTCTTTGGCGGACGTAACCTTTTCAGAGTCAAGAACACTGCCATTGCTTCTAGTACGTTTATGTGAAGCCGGCGGAACTGGGGTTGACAGGTTCCTTGAACCTTCTTGAACTGAGAATATCCTCCCAGCCGCTTAATGAAGCGTTCTGTGTGGATGGTAATCCCTGGAGGAGGAAACTGAAGGGTACTGATATTGACAGGTTCTTGACTTTTGCCCAAGGGCGTAGACGATTCCGTAGAATCTGCGGACTGATGACAACTTGTCCCCTGGATCTGACATTTGCTCGTGAGTGCCAGATTCTGGTTAGGTCTTTCAGTTGGCTTTTCATCAAGATGTTTGTCCACTGAGGCAATTGAGGGAACCCAGGATTCTTTTCCTGGCTTCTCCTTGAAGCAAATTGTGTTCTAGAAATTGCTTTACTGACTTCGCTATTTCCTTTCTCTTGGCTGATGAATCGACAGAGTATGGGAGGATAGATTCCATTGAATGCCCAGCCACTGAAAGTTGGACTCCTGAGTGAGTCTTGATTTTGTCCTGTTTATCTTGAACCCCAGATACTCTAGGAACTGGATTACTTTCAGTGTGGCTTTGTGACATTCCTCGACTGTTGGAGCCCAAATCAACCAATCGTCGAGATACTCTAGCTACCATTATCCCCTGAGACCTCAGTGTTGGACGACTACTTTCCGCCAACTTCGTGAACACCCTGGGTGCCGCGTTTCAGACCGAAGGGAACTACCTTGAAGGAGAATGCTTGATCTCCTATCTTGAAGCCCAGATAAGGGCGAAAGTGTCTTGCAATAGGGATATGATAGTATGCGTCTGTAAGATCGATAGAGTGGTGACGGCCCCACGGGGAAGTAAGGTCCGAACCTGCGAGATGGTCAGCATTTTTGAACTTGTCGCAGCGAATGGCCAAGTTTAAGTTGGGACAAGTCTAAGATTACCCTTCTTTTTTGTGAGCCTTTCTTTGGAACGCTGAATAAGCGACCTTGAAATTTTAATCTGTTGACTCTCGCTATTGCTCCTTTCTGAAGGAGGTCCTCCGCATACTCCGTCATTTCTTTTGATGGAAGTTGAAGGAAAGGTCTGGATGGAGGGGGATTCGCAACCCAACTCCAACCCAGGCCTTTCGACACAATACTCTGTGCCCACTTGCTGAATCCCCACCGGTGCCGGAAGAGAAACAGCCTCCCTCCTACCTTCGAGCTCTCACTGCTGCTGGGTTGAGTGACTTCCGCGGCCTCCCCGGAAGTGTTTTCCCCTGTTGAGAGACCTTCCTGATCCTCTCTGACGAAAGGATCCCCTACCTCTGCCTCCCCTGCCAAAGCGGTCGTATTGCTGAAAGGCCTGGCCTTCGAACACTTGGTTGAAGGCTGGGGAGACAGCGTAGGAGGTGGAAGGTTGAGGCTGGGGGGAAATCACGTAGATGGGCAGTGATTGAGCCTTAGAAGTAGAGGGTTGGGTTGATTGTACCAACGGAACAGCCGAAACAGCCTGGGTGAAGCGTTGTTGCTTTTTCTGGTAAGGCTGATAACGTTTCAGTTTCCGCTGAGACTTACCTCTTGCTGATTGGTCTTGGCGTCTCTTTGCAGTGAGACCCCAACAATCCTTAAGGCTTTAGTTAAGCCTTGTCGCTTCCACCTGGACCTCCTTTACCATTGAATCAGGAAAGAGGTCTGCCCCCCAGATGTTGGATGAAAGCAACTTATTCGGCTCATGACGAATAGTTGCTTCCTGGAGGACATTTTGTTTCCTGGCAGTTAGTTTCTGGCTGTAGCGAACTCAAACATGTCAGACTGGACTGTTTGCGTCAGTGACTTGGTGAGAAGCTTGAAGAGCGGCTCAGAACCGTAAGAAATAGTCGCTACTTCCTTCATTGCCATGGTATTAATGGACCTGGCTAGCCTAGTCTTGGCCTCAAATTCAGCTTGAATGAGGCTGTCCGGAAGCCTAGGCAGCTTCTCACCAAACTGATCCATAGCACAGTCTGGCTTGAGTTTGCCCGCCGAAAAGGTGTTGGGCAAATCTTCCCACAATTCTCCGAGTGAAGGGAGCAAAGGAGATGTGGGGTCTGCTTCCCTTAGCTGTGGCAACGACTCCCCCTTCTGGGCCGCTGGAATAGTGACCGTTGCTATTTTGCTGAGAAAGGGAAGAGGAGTTCCCTCCTCCATCGTAAAAATGGTGAAGGGACTCTTGAAGGCTTGAATTCTCGTATTTGAACAATCCATATCCTCTAAACACCTGAGCCATTCTCTTTGAGCCTGGTCACGTGAGTAGAGGACTGTCTCCTTAGGGACTTTGTCATCTCTAGTCATGGCTGCGTCAGTGAGTCTGGCGTAGCCAATGAACGGTGGTTGGAGACCCTCCGGGTAGAACTCGAAGTCCTCAATCCTTCGAGTACCACACTCCGGAATGGAAATAAGACCGTCCTGGAAAGGGGCGTATGACGCCACCCTCCAGGGGTTATTCATAGAGAACGGAGGCAGAGAGTCATGAGGTGGGAGCTGAGCTAGTCTGGTGCCGAAAGCTGGGGGAGTAGCTAGAGGGGCCTGATTAAGTCCGGCGATGATGTTGTCCTGAGACGTAATCCTGTCGGACAACCGGGAGAATATCTGCTCCATGCTGCTCCTCAGAGAGCCGACCAAGTCTCCCATGTGTTGCAACAGTCCAGCATTGGGATCCAAAACCGGAGCTGCTGCGGAGTGGATGGGTAACTTGGAACAGGTACCAAGGGGAGAGGAGAAACTGCTGGCTCAGCCGGAGTACGTGGCCTCTCCTTGGAAGACCTGCTCTTTGAGGATTTGGAGCTTGAAACAGAAGCTCTAGACCTCTCTGCTCCGGGGTTTGCAGCCGGAGACTTACGAGACATTGACGCCGACGAAGTCTTTTTGGACGACGACGACGTCTTTTTGAGGGTTTTTACAACCTTCTGGCCCTTGACCTTAGGTCTTACTGAAGCGTCGGGTGAAGAATAAAGGAGCTCAGCTCCTGTAAAGCCTTGGAAGGAAGCTGGAGAATTAGCAGGAGTAGAAGACCCAGTGGCGCCCAAGGGAAGCCCTTGGGCGTCCAACGTACCTACCTCGACCAACAGGTCGTCAACACCTACCATGGGCTCTATTCAAATCAAAGTGTCCGCGACGTCCGACGAGATATCTTGGCCTGGTTCCTTTATCGAAGTGGCGAGCTGTTGATGAATCGCCGCCATAGTCGGGGCTGCCTCTGCCGGGTCGACGTAACCCGTCGACTTGCCGCCGGGGAAGATTAGGACAGCTAACCTCTTCTCTAGAATGTAGGGCTGTCCTTTGGCGGCGTTCTTCCCGAATCCGCCGACCCAAGCCCTCAGGGTTGCCAGAGCGGTATCTCTAACGGCGGGAGCCTGGAAGAGAGGGCGTTCATTAGTTTTAAGTTTAAACTTAGATTAAAACTTAAGTAATATAGGCTTAGTCTAAAGACATAGGGGATGTACCAATCCAATATAAAAAGAGCTTAAGCTTAAAATAAAAAAAGATTAAAATTAAACTTAAGATCTAAAACATTTATTGGAATTACCGAACGGAGTTGGGAATACTTACCCCGTCTAAGAACTGACTCACGAGATCGTAACATATGGTGGCAGTTTCGTGGAACCAGACCTGCAGATTCCCGGGCGGAGTCGCGCATGGAGCGTGGGACCTGCAGACTTCATGTCCACAGGGGTCCTGGAGCATGGCGTTGCATCCTGGATGCTCACAGTTGGTGGTCTGTAAGTGAAAGGATACATGAGTACCCTAAAAGACATCACTTACAGGCTAATACGCTAATAGAACTCCGCTGCATGCCGGAGCGCGAAAAAATTTTGGGCATAACCCCTCCCTTACCGCCTGAATAGGCTATAACCCCGGAAAGGTCCGGTGTGACAACGTGGGTAAGGGAGGGACTCGGCTAAGCTAGCTTAAATTTAAACTTATGATAGCTTAAAATAAACACAAAAACACTTAAGCCCTAATAGCACTAAGTACCGGAATAATTCCGTGCGCGGCGGTGTTCGTGTCGCGATATCAGCGAGACGGGATGGTTAGAAAAGACCAACTGTACGCCTGATGTCCGCCCGCAAGGGTGAACTAGCAACCTTCCACGTGATTGACGGAGCTCCGGTAAGATAAAAAGCACCAACAATCCGGGAAGGAGCGAGAGGGCGAAACAGACTCGAGCAAACAACGGGGCAACGGAGTAACAACGGAGGGGGAAGGCCAATCCCCCTACCTAGTCACCCCAGCGCACCATGAAGCAAGAGAACGGTCAAGTCCAGTCCTGGGTCTGTCCAGCCTCCCTTACTCCCTCCGCCTAGGGAGAGAGGGAGACAGGCACGGGTATGTGGAGCGAGCGAGGACAGACCTCCCTCCCCCCGGCTCTATGGTAGAGCGGGAGGAGGGTAGGGTGACTGGACGGGCGCCTGGCTGCTTCGCGATCACATGGTGACCACGGAGCGGTAACATAAGAAAACACATAAAAAAACATAGCCTAGGTTAAAGCAACCAAGCTAATCAGATTGAGTATGCTATAGGAAGAGCAACCGAACTGATGAGAGGAAGCAATAAACTGGTGGGGACCATGAAATACAGGACCTAGGCTACGTAATATGCCAGACGCCGTAGGCTAACCTAAAATACATAATTACTAAAATTAAATTAAAATAAAGTAAGAAAGTAAATCAGTAGGAGAAAAAATCCAGGAGTGTACCGACTAACCCGAAAGAAAGTCTACCACTCAAAGCTAGCCGGGGCCGATACTAAGACTGTGGCAGGGTCTGGATGGAAGATGCCTACGCAAGGTAAAGAAGACATGCATGCATGACATAAACCAAGTAGGCTGGACCCCTAACATAATATAGATAACTAGCAATAGAGCGTAAAGTAACAAGGGAAGGTTCTAGGTATGGAAGACCAATAACGAACCCGCCACGAGGCAGAACAATGCCGCCATGCTTCGACCAAGAGCCAGTATTTATACCTAAAAATGGCAAATACTGACTCAAAGCTGGAAAAAACCAAATAGAAACATTAACGGATTACTTAACTTAGCTGCTGCGATGGCTGAACGCTCCATATCTAGTAAAATCCTTGTAAGGGGCACAAAAAACACAAGAACAAAAAAGGTACGTGTGTACACAGTGCGCTAACTTAAAAGGATGGCCACCAGAGGCGCAGCAGTCGGCAGCATGGGATGGAGTAGTAGTAGTTGCTGCCCACTCTGTGGGTCGGCTCCCCTCTTGTGGGGGTTTTGTAGTAGGAGATTTCTATTGGTAAGTGGTTCGTGGTAGTGGTCTCACTCGCCCTAGTGTTCATACCGACACCCTCTTGGAGGGTGAGCGAGTCAGTAGTACTGACCTTTTCTTTATTTTATTTATTCTCTGGTATGTGTTAGTGCATTTACCTTAGAAATAATGGATTAAAGGGATATTTCGCGCAGCGACACGAACTGAGCCCAGAAATATAGATTTTCCTCCATTGATTCCAATCTAACGACAGGGCGTCAGTGGCATAGGCCAGAGGGTCCAGGTTGGGGGCCACATAGCAAGGGAGCTTGTGGTTCGCTTGTGAGGCGAAGAGATCTACTTGTAAGCCTGGGACTCTCCGGCATATCCACTGGAATGACCTGTCGTCTAGGGACCATTCTGATTCCAGAGGGACTGACCGGGACAAAGCGTCTGCTATCACATTTCTTACCCCTGCCAGGTGAGTGGCGGACAGATGCCATCTGTGTTTGTCTGCTAGCGCAAAGATGGCTATCATGACATGATTCACGTGTTTGGATTTGGACCCTCCTCTGTTGATGCAATGTACTACCACTGCACTGTCCAAAACTAGTCTTAGATGAGACTTCTTCGGGGGAAGGAGTCTCTTCAGGGTAAGAAATACTGCCATTGCTTCCAGGACGTTTATGTGAAGCTGGCGGAACTGAACTGACCAAGTCCCCTGAACTTGTTTGAATTGAGAATATCCCCCCATCCGGACAGGGAGGCATCCGTGTGAATGGTTAACACTGGAAGGGGATATTGAAGGGGTACTAATTTGGCAAGATTCTTCACTTTTGTCCATGGACGGAGCTGATTGCGAAGGATCTGTGGAATTACTGACAACTTGTCTCGAGATTTGACGTTTGCTCTCGATCGCCAAACTCGATTTATATCTTTCAGCCTTGCTTTCAGGAGGATGTCTGTCATTGAGGCAAACTGAAGAGAACCCAGGATTCTTTCCTGGTTTCTCCTTGATGTTTGTTTGCATTTGAGAAATTGTTTCACAGACTTGGCTATTTCTTTTCTTTTGACCACTGGAATTGACAGATTGTGGGAAGACAAATCCCATTGGATTCCTAGCCACTGAAAACGAGACTCCGGAGTGAGTCTGGATTTCGTTTTGTTTATCTGGAACCCCAGATGTTCACAGGAAATTGTACTACTTCTTTGTGGCTTGAGCCATTCCCGCGACCGTTGGTGCCCAGATCAACCAATCGTCGAGGTATGCTGCTACCATTATCCCCTGAGTTCTCAACTGTTGAACTACCACTTCTGCTATTTTCGTGAATACCCTGGGGGCTACATTCAGACCGAAGGGCATCACTTTGAATGAGAACCTCTGATTTCCTAGTTTGAAGCCTAGGAATGGACGGAAGTGTCTGGCTATAGGGATATGATAGTATGCGTCTGTAAGATCGATGGAGGTTGTGACGGCCCCACGGGGAAAGTAAAGGTCCGTACCTGCGAGATGGTGAGCATTTTGAACTTGTCACAACGAATGAAAGAGTTTAGCTTTGACAAGTCTAAGATTACCCTTCTTTTTGTTGAGCCTTTCTTTGGCACGCTGAATAAGCGACCTTGAAATTTTAGATGCTTGACTCTCGCAATAGCTCCTTTCTGAAGGAGTTCCTCCGCATAATCTGTCAATTCCTTTGATGGTACTTGATAGAATGATTTGATTGGAGGAGGATCTTTGATCCAACTCCAACCCAATCCTTTGGACACGATGCTCTGTGCCCATTTGCTGAACCCCCACCTGTGACGGAAGAGGAACAGCCTCCCTCCTACCTGGGGGAGCCCTGTCACTGTTGTCGAGCGGGTTGACCTCCGCGCCCTCCGCTCTGAAGTGCTTGCCTCTTGCAGCTCTTCCTGTGCCACGCTGGCGAAAGTGGCCCCTCGCCCTGCTACCCGTAGAGAACCTATTAAAGGTTGGGTAGGCCTGGCTTTCATACATTGAATTGAAGGCCGGCGAGACTGCATAAGAGGTGGAAGGTTGACTTTGAGGAGACAACAGGAGAATGGGCTGTGTCTGCTTCGAGGTTGACGGCTGTCCCTGTTGTGTAACTGGGACGGCCTGAACAAAATGCTGTTGCTGCTGTTGTTTCTGGTAAGGTTGGAACCTTCTTCCTGTCTTCTTAAGCTTCTTACCAGCAGCAGGGGCGGTCTCTTGTTTCCTCTTGGAAGAGATGCCCCATCTAGCTCTAAGGCTCTGGTTAAGCCTAGCAGCCTCGTGGTGCACCTCATTCACAGAGGCCTCTGGGAAGAGGTCCGCACCCCACATGCTGGAAGCTAAGAGTCTATTAGGCTCATGCCTGATAGTTGCCTCCTGCAAGACATGCTTTCGGCAGTTCCTTCTGGCTAGGAAGAAGTCAAAAGCATCGGCTTGGACCGTCTGGAGCTGGGATTTAGCCAGTATCTTGAACAATGGTTCTGTGGCGTAAGACAGGGCAGCCATTTCCGTAATGATCAGGGAGTTAAGAGACCTCCCAAATCTTGTATGGGCATCAAACTCTGCCTGAATAAGGGTATCAGGCAGTCTTGGAAGCTTCTCGCCAAACTGATCCATTGCGCAGTCTGGCTTCAGCTTACCTACTGAGAACGTGGCAGGTAAGTTCTCCCACAATTCTCCAAAGGCCGGGAAGAGCGGAGATGTAGATTCCGCTTCCCTCAACTGTGGCATGGGCTCGTCCTTGAGGACTGCCTGAAGAGTCGCTTCTACTACCTTGGTAGCGAACGGAAGAGAAGCCTCCTCCACCGTAGCGAAGATAGTAAATGGACTCTTGAATGCCTGGAGTTTGGTGTTGGTACATTCCCAATCCTCCAGGCAGTGAACCCATTCCCGCTGTGCATGATCCCTACTATACAGCACAGTCTCTCGGAAGATCTTATCCTCTCTATTGAGAGCAGTGACGGTCAGCCTAGCATACCCAATGAAAGGCTGAGTCAGTCCGGGAGGATAGAACTCGAAGTCCTCAATCCTTCGAGTTCCACACTCCGGGATAGAAATCATGCCGTCCTTGAAGGGGGCATAAGCGGCCACTCTCCATGGGTTATCCATAGAGAAGGCTGGTAGGGATTCATAAGGAGGTAACTGTAAAAGACCAGTACCTGCTACAGGGGAGCTTGGCTGAGGAGCCTGGTTGAGGCCAGCAAAGCGGTCGTCGTGCTCTCTAACTCGGTTAGAGAGATCTTGAATAGACTGACCAGACTGGTTAATGGTGTTTGACAGCTGTGCAAACATCTGTTCAAACTTGGAGCCAAGAGAGCCAACCAGCTCTCCCACTTGTTGCATTACTACTGCTGAGAAAGTGGTGGGATCAAAAGAGCTCGGTCCCGCCACCCCAACAGGAGTTACCGGAGTAGATCCGGTAGATGCCGGAGAAGGCGTTGGCTCGGCCGGAGCGCGAGCCTTCTCCTTAGAAGCCTTGCTTCTAGAGCTCTTAGAATAGGAAGAGCTAGGCTTTGCTTTCACCGCGTCTGCGTAGGAAGTCGTAGACTTCCTAGCTGAAGAAGACAACGACTTCTTAGAAGTCGTCTTATGCAGTGTCTTCTGTTCTCTCTGTCCCTTCACCTTCGGGGGTACAGAGAGAGCGGGAGAGCGAGCAGGGATCTCAGATCCCGTGAAGCCTTGGAATGAAGAGGAAGAAGGGACAGGGGAAGAAGATCCAGGAGCACCCAAGGAAAGACCTTGGGCGTCCGACACACCTACCTCAACCAACAAATCCTCTGCCCCTACCGCCATAGGCTCAATATTCAGGTCCAGGTTGGCCACATCTGGGACCGGCTCCTGCGTAGACGGACCCGAACGCCTGCTGCACCTCCTGCTGAATAGAGGCTATGAGTGGGGCTGCCGAGATGGGATCCACATATCCGGTCGCCTTGCCTCCGGGGAAGATCTGGACGGCCAGCTTCTTATATAAGGCTTGCCCCTTGGCGGCATTCTTCCCGAAGCCGCCCACCCAATCCTTCAGGGTTGCCAGGGCGACTTCCTTCACGGCGGCAGCCTGAAAGAGAAGGCGATATGAAGCTTCTAGCGGCGGAGTACGGTTTAAAGAAGCTTAAAACTAAGGGTTAGTAGATGATAAGACCAAGAAAAGTCCAGGAGTAAACTTACCCCACCCAAAAGCTGACTCACGAGGTCGTAGCAGATGGTGCAAGCCTCCGGGTGCCAAACGATCAGTCCGTTGTGGTTGGTGGCACACGGGGCGTGGGTCCTACACTCTTCATGGGCGCAGGGGTCGTATAACGTCGCGTTGCAACCTGGGACCTGGCAGTTGGTAGCCTGTAAGTGGAGAGATACATGAGTATCAGGTGCACACTTACAGCCTAACAAATACTCCGCTGCATGCCGGAGCATGTAAGTTGGATTAAACCAGAGCCCCGCCGTAATACGTGTGGTAACTAGGCGGTTGGAGTTGGTCTAAGGCTACGCCGGAGACAGGAAAAAGATTCCAACCAGGAGTGGTGAGGAGCCATGAAACCACGACGGAGATAGTACATAAAATAAATTAAAATAAAATTCACCGTAATAGTATGGGTATATCCGTATATAATGAGGTATAAAACTTTCCGTCTACTAGAAGAGTGCCCGGGTAAGGAGCGAGCTCTCCTCCGGTAGCGGAAAAAAGGATATAGTAGGCAAGCAACAGACCACTAGTAATTGTCCACCCCGCCCACTGGCGGAGCCAGACGGACCTATAACCGAAGGGGCCCCCGGCTTCAGCGGAGGCTCCGTCCGTTAAGGTAGGGGAAGGGTGGGACTGAGGCAATAGGTGGGGGGTCCCGGCGTAAACACGGCGGGAGAGAGAGAGGGGGGGGTGGCCTACTACCCCCCCCCCCCCCCCCCCCCCGTCGCTACTACTACCCGCTCGGTAACCCGGTACCCGAGATAAGTGGTCGCCCTAAACCCCAGCTGGTATGGAGCTCCAGGCCTCCTCAGAGGGAGAGGGAGGTAGGCTACTGTGGTTGTCATGGCAACCAAGGAGATCCACCAGACCCCTCCCTATACCTGGTAGGGAGGGAAGGGGAAGGGTAAGGTGCTAAGGGACACGTGATCGCAGGTGGCCTAAGCCGCGATAGCAACACAACCACAGAGGGGCCACGTGAACCAGACTGTACCAACACATGGCACAAGCACCTAGGCTAGCCTAAACACCGCTAAATAACACTGATAATACATCGTAAAGGAGGAAAAGACACTTTTAGTAAAAGAGAAAGAAGCCCAGGAGGAGGCAAGCTGATCCGAAGAACAGTTGACTACTCGGAGCCAGCGGTAGCCGATGAAGAGCAAGAGCTGGGATGCTGGGCCAGAAACACGGTATAGCCCTAAATACCAAACTAAGAGAAAATGGTAAAAAGGGCTGTGTCCTAGCTATAAAAACGATGTAATAATACGATGAACGTAAAAATAAAAAGCCCATAAGCATAAGATGTCCCAGTATGGGAGACCGGGAAATCTTAAACACGAGGCGGCACACGGCCGCCACGAGTCAACCGGGAGACCGTATATGACCTATAAAAAGGAAAATACTGGTCCCTGGAAGACTAAAATACTAGGAAATACTACTTATGAGGCACTTAACTTAGCCGAAGCAATTGCAGCACGTTCCATCGTAATGGTTGAAAGTAATCCGGGAAAAAACAACACAAGGGAAAAATGCACCCAGCGCTGTAAAGCTAATGATTAAGGATGACCGCTAGGGGCGCTGCTGTCCGTGGCGTCGGTAGTAGTAGTAGTAGCGGCCGCATCACCCTTTAGTATCAGCTCTCTCTGGTGGGGATTTTATGTTGGAAGGTCTAAATGGTGAATGACTCGTGGTAGTGATCCCACTCGCCTATATTCCCATACCGACACTTCTTTTATAGAGTGAGCGAGTCAGTTTTACTGACATTTTCTTAATTTTATTTTTCTCTGGTAATTTTAGATTAATTTTACCTAGAAATAATGATCTTAAGGATATTTCATAGGCCGACACGAGCTGAGCCCAGAAAGAAGTAGTACTAATTAGGATTATCACTTTCTTAAAACTAAAGAGAATAATTTTTTCACTTCTTGAATACCATATCTCATAATTAGTAATGAAATATCTAAGTGCGTACTCACCGAGTCCGAGGTTATATCGGCAAAAAGCCCATAACAGATCTCACACGCATCCGGATGCCAGACGATGAGGTCATCGACCTGTACGGCACAGGGTGCATGGGACCTGCAAACCTCATGTCCGCACCTTTGCTGAAGGACAGCTGCGCAAGCTGTCATCTGACAACGCACCACCTGTAAGGTAAATTGATACATAAGTATTCAATTTGTAAATTAACTACCGGAAGCCCCGGATTATTTATCGTAATCTTAAATTATAACATATATAGTCAAAATAGACTTCTGTATATTATAACTAAGTCTTAACATATACAGCTCGGTCATTTAGTCTATGAATCTTTCTATTGTGTATAAAATTATGGCGGATCTAACTTCGTATTTATCCGCCTGCTCAGGGAAACTAAATCCTCTTAAGGAAAAAATATTCTCCAATGATTGTATCGCTACCAAGGTAGACGTATACTCTACCAAAAGGTGTTGAGCGGCGGATATCGGTTACGTAGTTTGTCCGCCTGCTCCGAAATTTCGTGCATAGTAAACAAGAGAATATAAGATTTTGTAGGCTACGTCTGTACGCCTCTTCCGGGATCGACCAACAAAATTTTATTTGTGTGTAATCTACGATATCAGTATAGGGTGAGATACCTGAATCTGATCAATACACTAAAATATTAGTGTGTAGAACTATTACGGTTGTAACGGAATCAAAATAATGCGGCGGAAACCCAAAAGGGGAGACTGAGTGTACGCATAAGTTGCTCTATCCGGTGCGTTCGGAAGCCAATCAAAACCAGCTAGAAAAGCCTCACTGTCCTAACTCATGGTATGAACATATCGCTGCATATTCCGTCGCTCCCGATATAGACTATAACTAAAGCCTAAAAGTAACCTAAATCATGTGATAAAAGGTATCTCCCCGAAGGGGTACTAGGCGGGAGCAGCAGAGCGAACTGGTTCGTCGCGATCAAGTGGACCATATGACTGGTCAGGTGGGACAACCCTACCGATGATAAAGATCCAATTGAACCACGAGATATGTAGCTTACAAAACTAAATGACCAAAATTAAAGTGAATAATAGATAATTAGGTAATAATGGCACACAACGAATATAACATAATATTAAGCTAGACAAAAAATAAGCCGAGCGAATAGCCTAGGTCTCCAACATGGGGTGAGATACCGATATGGTCAGGTAGGCTATATCACTCTTAATAATATCTCTACGAAATCGGGTGATTTGCCGATTTAAGATGCAAAGATAAATTACGCTCAAAAGTTGTCAAACCAAGGGAAACTCCCTAAAGTAGGATATGACTCGAACATGTAATGCTCGGACAGTAGCCCAGTGTATGCCAAATCACTAAATATCTAAAACCCACGTAAACATCGTATAAAAATCATACAAAATATTAAAAGTGCATTTATTTCCATATGTCTAGGACAAAAAATGATTGCAATTAGTATGAGGAACTAATGGTCAATCAACATGTAAACAAAGCTCCGTGAAGTAGCGACATCAAAATGGCCGACTGGGTTCGGATATCTACGATCCTTGATCAAGATCATATTCTCGTAGGAAATACCTACGATAAAGAGAACGCAACTTCAGTGCATAGCACAACCAATAGTAGTACTCAACTTAGTAGTGGAAGCTTCCAGGAGGTCCGACATTATGAAAATCAAGCACAAAATATCAACAAACGAAAAACACTAGTACTTCGTACAATGCTATTGAAAGGAATGTTTAGGTACGCATGGGTGGTGGAGGGGTGGCGGGCAGTAGTGGGATGTAGAACGGCACCTCGTAGTAACGGGGGATGTTGGGAGAGGAGATAACTAATTGGTAAGAGACCTCTGAGAGTGGTTTTTCACGCCCCAGTTACTATACCGACACCCTATATGGGTGAGCGAGCTAGGCATATGCCCTGCATTCCATGCAACTTTTTTCTCTGGTATATATAGCAGTTTTATACCTTAGAAATGATGCTATAAGGAGCATTTCACTGGGCGGCACAGGTTGAGCCCAGAAAATGCATTTTATGATGAAATTTATAAAAAAAAAAACAGGAATATCTGGATATTTCTCATAGAAAAATACTATGAATAGGCGAATTTTCCGCTCCACTAAACATCATGGGTAACTCAGTTCCACCAACTATGTATCATGTATGTACACTCACCTATTTTATCAATTCTTCAGGTTAGACTGCAAGTGGAGAGAGTACCTCACGTCGGTCTCGTTAGTCAGGTCTCGTCTCTGTCAAGCTGACCTCCCATGTGGTATTCAATACCTCGCATTTATAGAGGGGAATTGAAGCCTCCCATGTGGCTGTCTAGCCTCTCATGTATGGAGGAGAAGTGGCATGAACAGTCCTTCAGGTTCTCCGCCGATTACCTGCAGGTGAAGAGTGTGCGCGAAGAGTCGACGAAGCCGTTCAGCCATGTAATCTGCCTACCATCTGAGTTGATAACAAACACACAAAGAAAAAACTTAACTAAAAGAAATTGTAAAAACCCAAAACAAAACCCCAATACCTGAACCCCTAGTCTATGATACGAACGAAACATTCCTAGAGAAATCCGCGGATGTGAGTCCACAAGTCCGGAGAACGTGAATACAGGGCGTCCACTGTATAGACCAATATCCCTGACAAGTTGCTTGTGCAAATTGCTAGAAAAAAAGGTAAATTATAGTCTTAAATTGGTGCTTACATAAGAATAAGGCTTTGTCTTCCACTCAATTTGGTTCACAATCTGAAAGATCTTTAGATTCACTTTCCCATCTAGAAAATTATATATGAAGAGGGTTTGAACATGAGCAAATTACAGTTACCATATTCTTTGATATCCAAAAAGCATATGATATAACCTGGAGATATTCAATTTTCAAGTCCTTACACAAAAATAGTTTCAGAGGGCACTTACCAATTTTTATCGAGATTTTTATCCATCAAAGAATTTTTCAAACTCGAATGAATAATATATATTCAGACTCCTTCAATTTAGATTGTGGAGTCCCTCAAGGGAGTGTTTTGAGTGGAACACTTTTTGCTCTAGCTGTTAATAACATCGTAAAGCTGTTACCACAGGGAGTACAAAATAGCTTGTAAGTAGATAACTTTGCTATACGTATATTATTCCTCAAGCAGGCTTCGTCATCTATATAGAATTTTTAATAAAGCTATCAAAAACATCCACAACTGGACTTTGTCAGTAGGCTTTAAGCTTTCTGTAGAGAAAACCCTAGCAATTATATTTTACAAAAATAATAGATGAAAACAGAATCAAGTCATAGATCTTAAATTAGGTGATAACCTCATTCAGTTTAGTAATACTGTAAAATTTTTAGGCTTGGTGTTTGACATTCATCTGAACTGGAAAGCACACAGCCTATGCAAAAAATTAATGTAATAGTGCCTTAAATTTGATCACAAAATTGTCTCATACTACTTGGGGAGCTAAGAGACAAACATTACTTACGATATACTATAAAGCACTATTTTTATCCAAAGTAGATTATGGAAGTCCAATTTACGGGTCAGCATCACAAAGTACCTTGAAGCCCTGGACTCTATCGACACTCAAGGATTGAGACTTTGTAGTGGAGCCTTTAAATCTTCTCCAAACACTTCAATACATTGTGAAAGTGGTGAACCCCCATTAATCTTACATCGTGACCTTGTAACAATGAGAAGTGCTTTAAAGATAATGTCCACTGATTCACCCACAAAAAAACTGTTTGTCATGCGAGATACGTATATTTATTAGGAATCATGAACCACCTTTTCCAATAAGAGCTAATAGGTTATTGGAATCTAATGGTGTTAGAGTAAATATACATACTCCCACCCTCAAATTTTCCACCTCCTTGGATGATGAAGAAAATCAAAGTACGTTCTAACCTATATCCTCTGTTAAAAAAACAAGATTATACTTCAGATCGCTATAAACAGTATGCTTTAGGGCACATTCGAAGTAAGGCCCACATAAAGCAACATACGTACACTGATGGATCCAAATCTTCTGCGGGAGTTGGTTGTGCTGCAGTGTCATCATGCAATATAAGTCAGAATTCATTGCCAATTGAAGTGACTGTCTTTACTGCTGAATTAACAGCAATTATATTGGGAATCAATCAGATAAAATTGTCAAATGATAAACTGAGTACCAAATTTGTAATCTATTCTGACTCAAAAAGTGCAATTGAATCTCTCAAAAGTACACACATAAAAACCCTTTAGCAAAGGAAATTAAACAAATCGTCATTAAATTATATTCATGTGGGGTTAACATTGAAATCTGCTGGATTCCTGCCCATGTTGGAATCCAAGGTAATGAAAAGGGCGAGTCTGGGATAAATTCACCAATTTTTGACAATAAACTGCCTGCTACAGATTATATAAACTTAGTGAAGCAGTGCATAAAGACAAAATGGCAAAATCTGTGGGATAGTGAAGCAGACATCAATAAATTGAAATGCATCAAACAGAATGTAAACTTGTGGAGTTCATCAGTACAAAATGAAAAACGAGCTGAAGTATATTAACAAGATTACGAATAGGCCCTACAGACTAACCCACGAATATTTAATAACTCCACAAGGGGACATCCCTCATCGCAATGTCTGCCATACAATTTTAATAGTCAAGCATATTTTATGTGATTGCCTAATTTTTAATAGTCAAAGAAATTTATATTTAGGCAATAAATCATTATCAGAAATATACTATCAGTCAGATAATTTTTCTTTATATAGAGTATTAATATTTAAAAAAAAAAAAATTTGATTAATAAAATTTAACATATTTATAGCCTATTAAAATAGTTTACTTTGTAATTTTTATCCATTTCAGTCTTTTATAAGTTCTTTGATAATTTCCTCCTGAATGTTTTTGGGCCAGCACTGTAAGAGTCTAGTTAGACTCATTGGGCTGTTAAATCTTAATTTTATAATAATAATGGTCTCAACTGTTTGGTAGGTTCCACCAAATTTCATATGGAAACCTCCCAGTCAGTGCTGAGGTCAGTTCAGAGAGACGACTGGATGGTTTCGGTGGACCTCAAGGATGCCTATCTCCAGGTTCCTATTCATTGGGAATCTTGGAGGTTCCTTCGTTTCTCGGGTCCATCCAAAACATTTCAGTTCAAAGTCCTCTGCTTTGGTCTGACCACAGCACTTCAGGTGTCTACGAGGGTGATGTCTCTGGTATCAGCTATTATGCACCGTCAGGGCTTCTAGATGAGGAGGTATCTCGACGACCGGCTTATTCAAGCTTTGTCCAAGGAAGAAGCGATTAGGGTGACAGATTTTTTGTTAGATCTTTGCTAGACCTTGGGGATCCGGATCAATGTGAAGGAGGGTTCCCTTTCCTCTTCCCAAATAAAAACTTACTTAGGTATGACAATTCAGACGCAGCTTTTAAGGGCTTTCCTGATTCAAGAACGAGTTCTGGCCATCTTAAGTCATCTGGAAAGCTTCATGTTGGAATGGGTTCGACCAGTGAGATAATGGAGAGCTTGTTGGGGACGATGTCATCCCTCTCCCTCCTGGTTCCGGGTCTCGTCTCTGGATGCGCTCTCTGTAGGCATGTCTCAGGAATCGCTGGGACTTTCAGGAAGAGAGTGTAGTGGTAGTCTGGGATGATTCCTGCCTAGAGGATCTTTGGTGGTGGTCAGGGGAACATCATCTGACCATCGGCGCAAATCTGATCCTCCTGATTCTAGACATTCATCTGTACACAGATGCCTCGGATCAGGGTTGGGGTGCATCCCTAGAGGAAGCTCAGGCCAAGGGCCTTTGGAGGGATCTGGATCGGGAGGAGTCAATCAATTTCCGCAAATTGAGAGCGGTAGAAGAGGCACTAGATTGATTTGCAGAACTGGTCAAAGGGAAAGCAGTAGCTCACTTCTCAGGCAATACCACAGCCTTAGTGCACCTCAGGAAAGAGGGGGGAACAAGATTGTTGACACTGAATCTTGTAGCAAGATCCAGGGGGTTTCTCTCCTTCTCTAGTTCATCGCAGGGAAGCTCAATGAGTTAGCAAAAGCATTGAGCCGGTCGCAGGAAGTTCTCGGAGGTGAGTGGACCTTAGTTCAGGAAGAAGTCACTCTTATTAAGAAAATGGCTAGCTACCGTGGATCTCTTCGCCACAAGGTTGAACTTTCGTCTGCCAGTCTGCTTCTCTCCGGTGCCAGATCCCATGTCCTGTGGGACAGATGCAGTGTTACACTCATGGTACAACCTTCAGGTGTACGCATTCCCCCCTTTCGGGTTGATACACCAGGTTCTGGTAAAACTGAGGAACAGAGTAAACACACAGATGACTCTGGTAGCTCTTTTTGGCCCCAAGGACAAGACTTTGATTCCCGGACCTTCTGGAGATGTTGTCGGAACCCCTGTGCTCCTTCCAGAGAGGAGAGATCTGCTCAGAGAGCCGCATTTCCATCACTTTCACTGGGACCTTTGCATGCAGAGGCTAGCTGCTTGGAGACTGTCCAGCGGGCAGCACGTAGTACAGGACTCTAAGGCAGTGGCTCAACAGCTATCTTTGGCTGGATGGGCAATGTGCCACAACTGTTGTAGGAAGGAAGGGCACAGCATTTCTTGCCCTACCATTGTGAAATTAGCAGATTTCCTCCTGTTTCTCAGAAAATCAAAGTTGTCTTTGAGGATTGAGCTTTGGGGGCCCTTTGTGGGATTTAGCGGCGGTGCTGAATTTACTGAGCTCTCCAAGTTTTGAACACTTAGAGAATTTGTCATTAACCCTTAAACGCCGAAGCGGTAAAAAAAAAAATTACTCCCGTGTGCCGGAGGTGTTTCAGAGTGAGATCGGAAGCAGAAAAAATATTTTTTTCAAAAAATCACAGTGCACTTAGTTTTCAAGATTAAGAGTTCATTTTTGGCTCCTTTTTTTGTCATTGCCTGAAGTTTAGTATGCAACCATCAGAAGTGAAAAAAATTATCATTATCATATATAAATAATGCGATATATGATAGCGCAAAAATGAAATTTCATATATAATTGTATTCAAATCGCACTGTGTGCAAAACGGTTAAAGGTAACAAGTTACTTTTTTTTCGTTGTAATGCACACTAAATTGCGATCATTTTGGTATATAACACATTGTAAAACAATAAAAGCAACACAGAGAAAATATTATCACAAAATAATGCATGAATTCGTAACGCGCGGACGTAAACAAATATTTTTTTCAAAAATTCACCATAAATCTAAATATTGTCCTAGAGACTTCCAATTTCTTTCAAAATGAAGACAAATCATTGAATATTACTATACTGTAAGAATGTTAGCTTACAAATGCAGTTTTTGACCATATCTGACGAGTTAAAGTTGACCGAATGTCAAATTTTTTTATATATATATTTTTTATATGCAATTATTTCAGAAATAAGAAAAGCTACAACCTTCAAATATTTTTTGTTTTATTCTACATGAAATTGCACACATTTTCATATATAAAACTCTATGAAATGCCTAATATGAAATGGAGCAAATATTCCGAGAATGGGACGTACGCATTTCGGAGATTTGTGGCGGAGAATGCGCGCGCGGAGGGAAGGAAAGTTTTTTTTTTAAATTCACCATAAATCTAAATATTGTGCTAGAGACTTCGAATTTGTTTCAGGATGAAGATAAATGACTGACTATTACTAGACTGTAAGAGTTTTAGCTTACAATTGCGTTTTTCGACCATTTCGGTAGAGTCAAAGTTGACCGAACGTGGTTTTTTTTCTATTTATCGTGATTTATATGCAAATATTTCAAAAATGAGAAAAGATACAACCTTCAAATATTTATTGTTGTATTCTACATGAAATTGCGCACATTTTCATATATAAAACTTTATGTAATGGCTAATTTAAAATTGTGCAAACATTACCACAATCGCACGTATGATTTTTTCGGAAGAGTTACTGCGCGGACGTAAAGAAAATGTTATTTTTTTCATAAATTCACCATAAATCGAAATATTGTGCTAGAGACTTCCAATTTGTTGCAAAATTAAGGTAAATGCTTGAATATTACTAGAATTTAAGCGTTTTAGCTTACAATTGCGTTTTTCGACCATTTCGGTAGAGTCAAAGTTGACCGAAGATTGAAAATTTGTCACTTATCATTTTTCATATGAAAATATTTCAAAATTGATAAAAGCTACAACGTTGAGTTGGTTTTAGTTGTATTGTGCATGAAATTGCGCACATTTTCATATATAAAACTTTATGTAACGGCTAATTTAAAATGGTGCAAACATTACCACAATCGCATGTATGATTTTTTTCGTAAGAGTTACCGCGCGGACATAAGGAAAAAGTTTTTTCATAAATTCACCATAAATCAAAATATTGTGCTAGAGACTTCCAATTAGTTGCAAAATTAAGGTAAATGATTGAATATTACTAAAATATAAGAGTTTTAGCTTACAATTGCGTTTTTTGACCATTTCGTAGAGTCAAAGTTGACCGAAGGTGTTAAATATGGCACTTATTGTTATTTATATGAAAATATCTCAAACTGATAAAAGCTACAATCATGAGTATTTTTTTTTGTTGTATTCTACATAAAAATGCGCACATTTTCATATATAATACTCCATGTAACGCTAATTTAAAATGGTACAAAAATTATGTCAAAGTGACGAAAATAAATTTCTGAGATGTTGTCACAGAATTACTTTCTGGGCTCAGCTCGTGTCGCTGCTGCGAAATATCCTTTAATCTATTATTTCTAGGGTAAATGTACTAACACATACCAGAGAATAAATAAATAAAGAGAAAGGTCAGTATAACTGACTCGCTCACCGCCAAGAGGGTGTCGGTATGAACACTATGGCGAGTGAGACCACTACACGAGCCAAATGCCAAAAGAATCTCACTACAAAATCCCCCAAGAGGAGAGCCGACCCACAGAGTGGGCAGCACTTACTACTACTATCCTCCCATGCTGCCGACTGCTGCGCCTCTGGTGGCCATCCTTTTCAGTTAGCGCACACGATTCACACGTGCCCTTTTTCTCTCTGTGTTTTTTGTGCCCTTTTCGTTGGATTTATTTACCATGGAGCGTGCAAGCCATCGCAGCAGCTAAGTTAAGTTACTCAGTGTTTTATTGCTATTTGGTTTTTTTTTTTCCGGCCCATGAGCCCGTATTTGCCGTTTTTTTAGGTATAAATACGTACTCTAGGTCGGAAGCATGGCAGCATGGTCCCTGCCTCGTGGTGGGTTCATTCTTGGTCACCCATACCCAGAACATCCCCTTACTTAAGTACGCTCTATTTTTATTATCCGCTTGTTTAGGTACAGTCTACACGGTTTGTCATGCATGCATGTCCTTTACCTTATGTAGGCTTCTTCATCCAGACCCTAGCCACGGCCCTTGGTATGGGCCTCGGCTAGCTTTGAGTGGTAGACTTGCCTTCGGGTTAGTCGTACACTCCTGGATTTTTTCTCCTGCTATATTATTTTCTTTCTTTTATTATTATTCATTTGATTTATTTATATCATTGTTTTGTTAGTTAGGCGTCTGGCTTGCTTAGCCTCGGTTATGGCCCGTAGGGCCTATATGCTACCACTCTTCAGTTCGGTTGCTTCCCGATAGCATCTCTCTGATCAGTTGGTTATGTTCTAGGCTTAGTCATTTGTGGTTTTACCGCCCCGTGGTCACTACGTGATCACGAGGTAGCCAGCCGCCTGTCCAGTCACCCCCCCCCTCCCGCTCTTCTATAGAGTCGGGGAGGGGTGGGTCGGTCTACCCATGCTCGCTCCGTATACCCGAGCCTGCCTCTCTTTCTCCCCCAGGCGGAGGGAGTAGAGGGACGGGACGGACCCAGACTGGACTCGACCTCCCCGGCTTCCCGGTTCCGGTCGGGTGGTCGCGTGTGGGGGGGACTGGCCCCCCCTTTTCCCCCCCTCCCTTTGCTACCCCGTCGCTACCGTTACTAGCCGAGTCTGTATGTCCTCTCGCTCTTTTCCCTCCTTACTAGGGCTCCTTTACTACCGGAGACCTGGCATCCAGGGGAGAGAGAGACTAGTCCACCCAGCAGGGTGGACCGGAACATACAGTTGGTCCCTTCTAACCACTCCGTCTCGCTGAGTTACACACTCCGCTACGCACGGGACGTAGTCCGGTACGTTAAGTTTTTAGGTTTTAAGCTTTTTATGTTAAACTAGTAAGTTTATCTAAGTACTTAAACCAACCCCCCCCCCACCCCCCCCCCTCCCTTACCTGTCTCACCGGATCTCTCCGGGGTCATAGCCTATTCAGGCAATAAGGGAGGGGTTATGCACAAATTTTTTCCGAGCTCCGGCATGCAACGGAGTTCTGCTCTTTAGCCTGTAAGTGATAGTCTTTAAGATACTCATGTGTCTTTTCACTTACAGACCACCAACTGTGAGCATCCGGGATGCGCCGCCACACTTCAGGACCCATGTGGACACGAAGTTTGCCGGTCCCATGCTCCATGCGCGACTCCGCACGGGGATATCCAGGTCTGGTACCACGAGACGTGTACCATCTGTTACGATCTGGTGAGCCAGCTCTTAGACGGGGTAAGTATTCCAACCCCAGGTAACTGGTCCTCATTTGTTATAGTGCTTAAGCTCTACATTAATCACTCTAACTTAAGATAAAATTCAGGGGGTCTTATAGTCCCTATATAATTTTTTTAAGTTAAGCTTTATATTGATTTTAGCTTTAAGTTATTCTTAAAATCTAATCAATACCCTCTCTTCCAGGCTCCGGCTGTGAGGGATACCGCACTGGCAACCCTGCGGGCCTGGGTCGGCGGTTTTGGGAAAAACGCCGCCAAGGGTATGCCTTACATCCTTGAGAAGAGGTTGGCGGTGCTAATCTTCCCCGGAGGCAAGGCTACAGGCTATGTCGACCCAGCAGAGGCGGCCCCGACTATCGCTTTTATCCAGCAACAGCTGGCTGCCTCGTTGATGGACCAAGGCCAGGACATCTCTCGGAAGTCGCGACGTTGGATATCAATGTAGAACCTATGGTAGGTGTAGACGAACCTGTTGGTCGAGGTAAGTACGTTGGACACCCAAGGGCTACCCTTTGGGTGCAACTGGTTCTTTCTACCCCTGCAACCTCTCCATCCTTCCAAGGCTTTACAGGTAATGAGCTGTATACTTCTCCTGACGCTTCAGTTAGACCCAAGGTCAAGGGTCAAACGGTGAAATCCTTGACGAAGACGTCGTCGTCGTCTAAGAAGACGGCTTCGGCGTCATCTTCCTCTCGTAAGTCTCCGGCCAAAAACCCCGGAGCAGAGAGATCTAAAGCTTCTGGGTCCGGCTCTAAGTCCTCGAGGAGTAGATCCTCCAGGGAGAGATCTCACACTCCAGCGGAGGCGTCAGTTCGCTACCCTTGGTGCCGGTTCAGAGCTACCCTTCCACCTCCGCAGCAGCTCCAGCTTTGGACTCCAATGCTGGCCTGTTACAACAGGTGGGCGATTTGGTTGGGACTCTGAAAAGTAGCATGGAACAGATGTTCTCTCGGCTGTCCGACAGGATTACTCTCAGGACACCATTATAGCCGGACTGAGCCAAGCTCCTCTAGCCTCTCCTCCACCTTTCAGCACAGGTGGAGCCCCAGCTACCGCCGTATGACTCCCTACCTCCGTTCTCAATGAACAACCAGTGGAGAGTAGCGTCATACGCCCCCCTTCCAGGACGGACTTATTTCTATCCCGGAATGTGGAACTCGGAGAATTGAGGACTTCGAGTTCTACCCGGAAGACCTTCAGCCTCCGTTCATCGGCTATGCCAGGCTCACCGCCTCAGCCATGACTCGGGATGATAAAGTTCCAAAGGAGACAGTCCTCTATTCACGTGACCAGGCTCAGAGAGAATGGCTCAGGTGTTTAGAGGACATGGATTGTTCCAACACGAAAATCCAACCTTTTAAAAGTCCGTTCACGATCTTTACGATGGAAGAGAGTACTCCGCTTCCCTTCTGACAAAGATCGCAACAAACTACTATTCCAGCAGCCCAGAAGGGGGATTCCATGCCTCAACTGAAGGAGGCAGATCCTACGT